>NC_051064.1:1200000-1501250 GCF_004664715.2 Peromyscus leucopus | reverse complement strand
ACTAAACTGAGATTGAGTTCTGAGCAGCAAACTGTGGGTGATGGATGGTCTTTTTATCTCTGGCTCAGGAAATACCTCTTGTTCACCAGCTTCCATGTACTTTTCCCATCCCCCAGTGGCATTGGGTCTTATACTGAAGATATTTCAGAAGAATTTTGAGCCCCGTGTTTTATGACAAACAGCCATGATGACAACAATAAATTATTATGTGGGTGAGAAATAAACATTATGTTAAGGCACTGAGATTTGGGGTTGTGACTGGTTTAATTATCACCAATCCACTAACTCAAAGGGTGATTGGTACAATTAGACTTGGTAACACACACAGACTATTGGAATAAATGCCTAGCATGTAGTATAACTGATAAATGTCACATATATTTATAATATGATTTATATATGTGATATGGGGTGATGTTTTTCAAGATAAGCACATTAATATATCTTTAAAATTAAAGACCTAGATTCACATGTGGGTGTGCACACTTCTAATCTGAGAATTTGGGAGTTGGAAGCAATAAGATCAGGAGTTCAATAACATGCTTGGCCTTATAGCAAGGGAAAGGCCAGTCTTGGGTGTGTGAGTTCCTAACTCACCCTCCCACGCACACAGAAGATACAGATTATCAATCATGTAAATAAATTTTAGTGGAATCTATTTCAATGGAGCAGTTATTGGGCCACACAGTTGACTAGTTATGTCTCTCTGTCCCTAGTTTTAATTAAAAAAAAATGACTTGGGTATGATGGCACATTCTTGCAGTCCCAGAAATCAGAGGTCAGAAAAGAAATTTTAACAAAAAAGAGAAATGATAACCTGATTGTGGGATTAATGTTTATCCATTGTCACAAATAATACTACAATATAAAGGTATCTGTATTTATTTTTTTCTTTCCATCTCTCCCCTTTCTACTTCTATCCCTCTTTTCTTCCTTCCCAGTCTCTCTTCTTCCCTCCATATACCTATTTATATGTCTGCCAATGCATATTTCTTCATCTATAGACGCTTTCCATTCAAGTCTTAAGCATCAGGCTGTCTGGCACAAGATAAAAGTCTGTGTCTTCCAGGCGTCCTGAGATACAGGCACCTGCAGATTGGTTCCCTGCCTCCTGGTGGGAAACTTGAACAATCTAGGTCAGCATGATTAGTTTTTGTCACAGCAACAAAAGGAAAAAGCCAAGCCTCTTGGCATTTGTAATGTTTGTTTGCCAGTAGCATCTTTGATGAGATTCATGATTTGTTTTCCTATGATTTAATCTCAGCTCCTGTCCCATGCTTATGTGAAGAACTAGGTAATCACACCAGAAGTGATGGCTATACAAGCACAGTCATTCTTCTGATAATGTGGCCAGAGAACTTCAATCAGCAAATACCCAGGCTTGCCTTAAGTTAAATGTTAACTTACTCTACAGATGCAGAATTAACACAGATTTAAATAAACTAGATTGAGTCTTTTCTGCACATATTTGTGCCCCCCCCCAAAAAAATCCAGGTTAAAATTATATGATTGTACATGAATATGAATTCAGAATTTATTAAGAATGCTCCAGAAAAGAATCATCTGAAACCAGAAATAATTTACAAGAAATTGGTGTTTATTAATATTTTTAATGAAATATCAATTTCCTCTGTGAGACTGCACATTTTGAGTTGGACCTAGCTTTCTTATTGTAATTCCTCCAGTAACACATATATGCACAAACTGCTGATAGTCATTAAATATTTTTTAAATAAATGAATGAAAGCTGACACTTGCATAGTTTCTTCATCAATGAATGACCTCATTGAGGAGTTACTTCTAATGTAGGCTCCTCGCAAGTGGGGGCATACAAGTAACACAAGTCTAACAACCCAGTTACCCTTGATTGAGAGCTAAGTGCTTTTCTAGGTCTTGCTTAATGTTTCCTTTCCATTGTCTCACATTATTTTCTTCATAATCATCTGAAATGCATAATATTATGATACTTATTTAACAGATCAGTAAACAGGGCCTTACAAAGATTAAGTAAATTTTCAATGATTAGACAGCTATTCAGAGGAGATTCTGGGTACTGAGCCATGTCCGTTTGCCTTCATCAGCACTGGTCTGAACCAGAAAAGCTACAGTATCAGGGATTAGGTCTGTTGTTCCATTAACTCTGTGTTTGTTTCTAGGAGATTGGTCAATTTATATGAGTAATTCAGGTAGTTAATAAGCAAAGCATTTTCTTCATTCTTGGGGAGCTCTGGCCTACTTGACCATGAAAGAGTCACTTGGACAAATCATTTTACTGCACGGGAACTGTTCTCTGATTTAGCTCTTCCATAGGTTTGGATTTCTAGTGCACTGGGTAATCTTAAAGCAAGGCACTTGGCCACTTGAGTCAGAATTACCTGGATTATCTAGGCAAAATGTGTTTTGAGCTCTTGGGGACTTAATTATTGGAGCAGTTGCACAGATCTCCACTTCAGCTTGTCTCTTTAGATACCGTGACCTAGTAATTGCACTGATTTTTGTCAAATTGTGGCTTCTCAGTTTTACTGTTATTCCCTCTAAGTCAAGCACACTATTGCTATCCTCCATTTCCTAAGACAGTGGCCTTGGTTATGGTTAAGGTCAAAATGTCTGAACATGGCTTTAAATTCCAATGAACACAAAGCAGCTTTTTTTTCCCCATAAGTACAAGAAGAAAAAATAAAATTTTAATCAAATAAAAGCCAGAAATGCATTGCATTAGAGCCATCTAATGGAAAAACATCAAAGGCATACATATACATGCATATGTGTATATATACATATACTCTCTCTCTCTCTCTCTCTCTCTCTCTATATATATATATATATATATATATATATGTAACTTCCAATCAAGGAATAAATATTTTAAAACATTGAAATACTCCACCTTATGTGCAAATAAAATTATATGTACAAGTGCATATGTCCATCCAAGATTTTTCTGCAGGGACTTTATAATAACCATTAAGAGGAACAGAAGGACAAAATATAGCAGTAAAAATTAGAGGTATTTATTGCTTCTCTAATTAATAAGAAGATTGAAACTTACATACAGTGCAATGACAAAAAGGTCAGGGTGTGAGTGAAACTGTCAGTGCATCTGGTTCTGCCTCCCTTTTAATCCTGACTTGTGCAATGCTCCTCGGGGTACATCTTTGATATCACATAGGTTTTTCAGATGTCAGGGAGAGCACTGCTTGCTCTGTGTCACACACTGTGACTAAATCTGAAAGAAATTATGCTCGGTCTGTGAGAGAGGCCTTAGCTGTAGTGACTGGAGTAATGAAATTGCCCAAATAAATTCTTGGAAGAGAAATTACCTTGACAACTGCCCATAAGCTCCTATTCAGAATCTTAAAATGCTAGATTGGGTAGCATCTGGAATGGATGCCAAAGTGCTGGGATGAACTTTCCTATCATCGTAGATTCAATATAAATATTTTCTGGAATTCTCTAATGCAGATGTCTCTCCAAGGCTACCCTGAGAAATATAATTGAGTCGAATGTAAAAATGTGTTAAAGCCTCTTCACCAAAAATGCTACAAATGAAAACCAGCACATTACTAAGGAGGTAACATTTCAAACAAATCTTAGTTAAAAATGGGATGGGAATTATATTCTGATTAGGTTGCAAAATGTTACTTAATTATTTACAGTAGCTGTGATTATATATTGAATGGCTATATGATTATTGACTGCAACTTTGCACTAATTATTGTGTTTATTCCTCCATGAGATTCCAGTATAATAATTTTAAAATAATCACCTATGCATTAGAACTTCGTTTCTCTTTTCTGTTTCTTTTGTATGATCAACTGGAAGCACACATGATGTGAACAGAAGGTGAATATTGACATTCTGGCCTCCAGGAGTATTTGGAAGAAGTTGGTACCATTCTGAATTTCCTCATTTTTAAAATTAATATCATTTTTATTAAAATTCTGACTTGGTGAATATAAAAATTTTATTTCTTTGTTATACTGTGAAACTCTAGGCTAATTTGCCTATTACAGTGCAACCTAGGACTCATCAGAAGGCATTAATATTTTTCTTTGTTAACACATTCTTCATAAATTATAGGTAAAAACCTAGAAAGTCTCAACAATACTGTCACTTTATCAGGAATTATTATTAAATATTTGCCTGAAAAGACAATTTTTGCTATGATTATGGAGTCAATAGGCTACAGACAAAGTCCTTAATGTTGGAGAATGTAGAGACCTAGAGTGACTTGTACTAATTTGAGATTCAACTGGTTTGACAGTCACTTTTTATTTACAAATTTTGTAGTTACTAAGGTCAAAATTTTTGGTGAGATAGACGATTAGGACAGTCAGAGTTTTGTTTCTGAAAAGAACTCTAGCAATCAAAGATCTCAAATTTCTGAAGAAAAAGGAAATGAATGAACTGAAGGACTCATGGATTTTTTGTGGGTTTTTTTTTTTTTTTTTAGAAACATCAGCAATGTTTCCTATATCCAAAAAGATAATTTGCCTGTTAATTTTGGAATAAAAAACCACTTCACCATTGAACAAAAAGGCCTCACACAAGCTTCCTGTTTGTTCGTATAACAGAAACCTTGCCTCCCTTCCTATGTCTACCCCTCAGCTCATCTGGTTCTCTGCAGACTTGTGAACTTCACCCACAATCATAATTTGATGCAAGGTGGTTTGAATGAAAGTGTGTGTCCACTCCACATCTAACTGCATCATTTCCCTTCCATTTATCATCTTTTACCTCTTTTCCACTATTTTCTCCGGTGATTGTGGCCCTGAATTCTGATGAGTTAATCTGTGGTAGAATTGCTAGAATAAAAATCAGCACAGATCCCTGAAAGTGCTTCAGACATCCGATAAGCAACTCCATTATATTTTGAAGACAGGTAATATTAAAAATGAGCAAGAATCACGTGAAAAGAGCTTATGTGAACCACATAAAAAATGGTCTGTTCATTCACAATCCAGATTTATCTGTATGACTCCAAAAGCCAGCTAAAAACCTGATACAAATTACTAAATATTTGGATAACTTCTGTGACAAAAGGCTACTTTGATAAAAAAAAAATTACCTTAAAATAGACTGCATTTATTCTCTTACAAGAGATCTCTATGTGTTTTTATGCTGTTCTGTAAGTTCCCATGATCTATCACAGCCAGAAAAAAAAAATGTTATGTCTTTTGTAGAATAGATGCATCTGAAAATTTTATGGAAGAAATAAAAACTTCATAAGCATGTTTCTGAAAAGAAGATACAGATTATACTCAACTCAAGCACCCCAAATTCTTTTTTATTAAAACAGTAGTTTAAGAACTGATTACAGAAGTCCTAATTGTATAAGCACTTAGAAAGTGAACAATCCTAATTAGGTAATCACTTGCAAATTGTAGAATCAGTGGATAGGTCAAATGCAGAGTTGAACTAAAATATTTCTATGAACCATTTGAGAAATTAGTTTAAACTCTTACAACTGCCATTGTAATTGCCAGGAGTAGGAATAAGCTTTATCATGAATGACAATGCAATCTTAGCCACAAAGAAATGATAGAGCTATTTATTTAGGCACATCAGATTATTAATAACAGGCCACAATCTCTGCAAGCATTTATACATATTACGTGACTCTTAAGCAAACATTTTCAGTTGGTTAGCAATTGCTCTTCACCTGCCATGTCTATTTCAGAATACAATTATTTGGCAATTCAGCCAGAGCGTCCATACATAAATTCAGTCACCTAAAACATCAACCCCTATACAGCTGATATGCTCCATTGGAAGATGGTTTGAAAAAAATCAAATGATGTCAAGAAGGGGATGACATGGTGACTCCTGGCTTAAATCATTTGGGCCCTCTTACATCTTCACAATGTGAATGGAACTTGGTGAAGCTGTCTGCTGAAGAATAGCTGAGCAGTCTCAGGAAATCCAGTACAGTTCAAATGCACTGAACACGGTTCCACAGACACAGCAAGGAGTGTATTCCCAAAAACAAAAGACAACTCATTGCACAGTAATCTTCTGGACTCACTAAACATAAACTCCTTGAACAATTGCAAGGGTATCTGAATATTTGTAAATTTTATATATATATATATATATATATATATATATATATATATATATATATATATATGAAATAGTTTTGCTAGGCAGATTACTAATATCTCATTTAATTTTCCATTCTATGTTTCAGTACTTTCAATATATTTCATGGATATCTTCGTATTTCTAGAAAACAATATGCTTTTAGCAATCAAAAATTAAAACATAATATATATGTGGTGTGTGTGTGTGTGTGTTAAGAACACAGAGCACATAAATATTACTCAGCTGTATAACTTTGGTCAAGGAACTTTCCTCAAACTAAAAATTCATTTAATATATATTTCTTTTTGTGGGTTAGTGTTCTACTTCACCTGAAACATAATTTCAAAGAAATAATAAGATTATAATATAACACCCTACATAGAGAACTGTTGGTATTTATTATATGGAATTTTAAAAGATTAGAATATTGAATGATGTAATTAGGAATTGTTTTAATTAATTAGGATGTTGGAGGAGTTAGAGGTGCCCCAAGTCTGCCTCATTTCCTTAATCTTTTTGTTTTTAAGCTCCCAATTTTTCAGTTGATTATTTTAGGGAGAAACTTCAAAGACTGCGCTGACGTCTTTGAAGCATCATATGGGAAGCTGGTTCTGAATAGTCCTTTTTACAGAGCCCGGAATCTAGGATTGCACAAGACTCAAAAGGAAACTGACCCTGTCTCTGCTCCCTACACAATGAGGGTCAGCCACAGTTTTGCATTTACAATATAGTTAACTTTGTAATTCTTCTGGATGCTGTAGCACATTTAGTTATTATAATAAGTTCAATGACGATGGGCTTGAAATTTAGAATCTAAACAAAAAAAATTTAACACTTGTCAGTTTGAAATGCACAACTCATCACAGTCTGAATGTCTCAAAAGATTTGCTTTTTTTTTCACATGCCAGGCCATTTTTCTTATTAAGAATGAGCTTTTAAATGGCTCAGGAAAAAAAAATCATTTTAAATAAACCAGGAAATAGAATTGGCATTTTTATGCCGAGGAAGTGAAGGAATGAGTTCCTGGTCCAATATTCATTTCTTGAATAAATTTCATTGCAGGCTGCCTTGACATAAGCATCCACATTGCACTGACCTTTATTTTGCAGTCTAGAGAGACTGGGACCACACAGAATTGGTGCTGTTATAGCTAACTGTACTTAAACTTTGTGTCTGATCAACTTAAGTGTATTGGATTTGAAAACAGTTAGTCAATTGTTTCTAGTCCCTAGGTGGTGGTTTATGGTAATGTTTGCATCAATACTAACAAAAGCCATACCACAGTACAAAGTACATCAAGGGAATGAAAGACAAGGCTGCTTGTTGTCAGTTCTGTCTACAATAAAGGCAGGATTCGGAG
Source organism: Peromyscus leucopus (assembly GCF_004664715.2). Lineage (NCBI taxonomy): Eukaryota > Metazoa > Chordata > Mammalia > Rodentia > Cricetidae > Peromyscus > Peromyscus leucopus. The sequence continues at coordinate 1,493,806 of NC_051064.1, read as the reverse complement.
CAGGGGCAGAGATCGTTAGAGAAACACAAAAATGAATGAGCCACTGAAATCGGAGTGCTGATGGTCCACATCAAAGGTTTGGAGACAGGCTAATGGGCAAGGCTGTACACAGGCCACAAGATATATACCCTGAACTTACTTGGCTATACAGGAAGGTCATCTCAAATAGAGGAGCAGGCTCATAAGATGGCAAAAGGTACCCTTGTAGGGAGCTGAGAAAAGAAAAAGGGGAAAAAAGAGAAGGGCAGTAGTGTTGTTGCACTGACTATATGTACTTCAAATGAGATTTTGCTGTACAAACCTATATTTACTTTTTGAATTCACACAGAAAACCCTTCATGTTGGAAAATATGTTTTGATGCTTTATATTTGAAAGCACATTTTCTGGCCCCATATGACAAATACACAGCATAGTATATTAATTAAATAAAATGTATTTTGAGCATTATTACACATAAACATACTATGAATATTTGGAGTGCAGAGACTCATGTTTATAAAGAACAGCTAGATATACATGGAGGTAGATGTGTGTAAAACAATAATGATAACAGAATTGATTTTTTTCTCTTGCTTTGGCTGTATCAGGTTATCAAGTATAATTTTAAAAGCACAATTAAAGGAACTAAATGCTACAATAGTATGACATAGCCATACAAAGGCATCTATTAATGTAAGAATGCAGTTATCCTTTATTTGAAGCCTAACCTCCAGGTGCCTGCTGTGCTGCTAGATGCTAGAATGTCAGAGAAAAATAAGTGAAAGCATATCTCATCATGGGGTAAATTGCCTGTTGAAAAGAAATGTACTTAGTTCCTCATTTGAATGCTGCTTGCCTTTAAAAAAAAAAAAAGCTAGAAAGGATTGTTATCAAGGTAAGGACTAATCTTTAGTGACCCAAAAGAAAGAAAGGGGTGAGGAGAAGAAAAAGACAGGGGGAGGGGAGGGGAGGGGAAGAGAGACGGGGAGTGGGGGGTGGGGGGGAGGAGAGAGGAATGGAAAATGTTAACTTTAACAATAGCAACAATCATCTTCCGGGGGAAAACAAAAGGAAAGGGCCATGTTATTTCCCACTGTATTTCAGACCTATTTCAAAGCTTTCAACATCAATTAACACAAAGGACAATTCATCACATGCTGGAAATCAGAGACTTGTGCACTGGAAAGTATCTGTTATAAGTTGTAATTCCTCTAATCCTATTTAATCATATATACCTGATAATGTCTTTATAATGTCTGAAATGGATGCCAAAATATACATTATTATTTTAATGATACACATTACTCATACTTCAAATGGACAGGCATCCCCTTCAAGTCTTTTGGAAACAGGGACTCTTGCATACAGAGATGTGTGTTTACAGAGGTAATACACATTTGCATTGAAAGAGCCACCTTGTGCTTTGTAAATAACATTGCATCATTTCCCTCTAAGCAGCTTCATCCTAAGCTTCCTGAAATGATTCATATTTTAAAAGGAATAATAATCATTCTTATAAGTTTCAACTCAATATCTATACCAAATATTTATTTAATATAGTATAATCTTAGTAGTATTAGATGAACAACAAATTATAAAAGAAAAAATAGTGATGCTTAAATATGCATTATCAAATTTCCCTTTATGTACTGCAAAAACACAATTCCCTCGAGAGGTCTGTGACTAATTAATCTAGCAATTTTTTTCATCAATTCACAAACTTATTTTTTATCATTTGCTAATTTATAATTTTCCCTCAAATAATGTATTTTTTAAATCTCACAATTTTGACCTTGGTTATCCCCGAAACAGTCATCTTTTTAAAAACAACCGACTAGCAATCCTTGATCAAGAAAACTAGGAATTATAATATTCCAATAAAACAGTTTAAATGTGGTGTTTTCAGGTTCCATGCATTATATTTTGTAATATATTAATGCTCTTATTTAAAATAAAATAAGTTTGAGGAGAAAATGATAATGTTTTTAAGAAACAAGTTGTTGGTATATGCTTACAGCACTAAGAAACAATTTGAAACTATAACGTAAAATTTCCTTAAATGAAAACATGCTGTTCAATATATATTATATAACATATATGTGTGTGAAACAATCAAAACCTGCTTTGTTGAAAATAACAATATATTTGCCTAAGATATCTTTTAAAAACCCAAGGACATTTGAACGTTAGCTGTCATAATGGGCCAGTTCACTGTTTATTTCTTTGGTATGCATCTCCTGACCTGTATATAAAATTCATAGTTTCAAAAGTGACATGTGCAAGCCTTGGACAACTGGGGAAAAGGCATATTTCCTGACCTTGTAACCATGGCAACCACTTGCTGATTGGTAGCAGGCAGGCTTTCCATCCTTTACCACTGAAGGCAAGTATGTGAGGTTGCTGGCTTTGTTTGTGACTCTGGCTGTATTTATATGCAAACAGAAATACAAAACTTAGAATCACGGTTTTCTGCTAACTATACTATCATATGATCACTGAAAATCCTTTAAAATCATATTATTCTTATAGCTTTATAGAATGTTGCCATTATAATAAAAGCACTAAGCATTTTTCCGCTGATTCTGCACGTGACGCTTAACTCAGGACCTTGGTCTTCTGTTTAGCAGGGCTCTCCACATGGGTGCTCTAGCCAATACTAGAAAAAAAAAAAAATCCTCAACAACAAAAATGCATTTATAGCAGTTTGTAATATTTAAAAATTCCAAAAAATTAGTACACTTTATTTTATTAGATTTATATATCAAGGAAAAATAAATTCAATCAAGTCATGATGATGACAATCTATTTCCATAAACTGCCTTAAAAGGTAATTAGGGAAGCATTTATGTATTAAGTTGACATATCTGGGATGCTAAGCCATTTAGAATTCCCTTCTGGAATGAACTAACATGAATTTCTTGAAATGCATTTCTTTATACATATGAAAGATATATATGTGGCTTCTTGGAGGGAAGCCCTTCTATTTCATTTTGTTTCCCCAAACTATTCCACTTTTTCTATAACCATCTTATCCTCCTCCTGTGACATAAATGAAATTGGAGTTTTGTAAAATTTGCTTTGCTGAACAATCTGCTCGCTAGATTCAAGGGGTGAACTTAGCATACACTGAATCCTCTCTGACCCTGCAACGGGAACTGCTTTCTCAAGCTAAAGTTATATTTTTCATTACAGAGAACTCACATGAAAGTTCACCATATCAAACCCTTGCCTGAGTATATAGCACACTAAAAGGACAAAGACGACTTGAGAATTGCACTAAAAGGTATTTATTTCATGTGTTATATTCTAAAATCAAATAATGCAGTTTGTATTTGTTAATCAAGTTTATTAGAAGGCATGCAATGAAATAAGTCATACAATCCATAATTTTAATGTTGTTTAAATTCCTTATCAATTAATAGGAATGCATTTGTGCATTTTACTGAGCTGTTCTGTATCTTCTCATAATTATTTCATTCAGATACATAATACAACAAAACCATCAACAAAGTCAGTCTAGAGAAAATTAAAGAGCGACAGTTTTAAGTGAAATGTTCCTATATTTGCAAGTCTATTTCCAAAGTAATAAAAATGCAAGATAATGATTTTTAGATGCAATAAAATATTTCTGATAATGTTCATAATATACATGAATTATATTTCCAATAAAATACACACACTTGACTCTCACTCAGAAGTACATTACCCATATGAAGTTCAAGTTATTTTTGCTGTATCGATAACCACAAAAATAAGCAAAATTAAAATTAAAATGAATTTTAAAACATCATTAGTCTAGCTGTTAGCCAATTACTAAGTAAATATTGATTTTGATGCTGTAATATTTTGTAATGTACATAATACATATTGTAATAAGAATTAAGAAACCACTATACATGTTCACAGTCTCTTTGGGACCTCCTTAACAATTCTTCTATATAAAACTGTCACCCTTACTTGTTTTTTCTCTTATAGAAAGGTCATTTTCTGATTTATTTGTAGTTTAAATATAGTCTTCAAAGTAATAATGACAGGATCATTATTTTTGTTGTTATTTAATGAGATGTGTTTTAGGTTAATGCAAATAATTTTATAACAAACTATTTTTCATAACCTTTAATGGATGTGCATATTTTAAATGCTAATACTTTGCCTTTATGTTATCCTATTCTCATGTGCCATAAAGGAAAGCAAAATGGTTTTCTTAACATGAATATTAAGATCTGGAGCTCTGGACTAGCACTTAACTAAGACTGTGGAAGGATTTTTCATTTTTGTATTTGATAGTAGTATTCAAACATAATTTCATTTTACTATAACCCCGTAAAGTTCTCCCCATGCCCAGATGTACTATATAAAATATTCCTTAACTCATTAATGTCAAGTATAAATTAGTTTTATATTGGAATTTTAACAGTCCAGCTTCTAAGGGCAACATAAAAAGCAGACCATTGTCAAGAATGGTGTTAGGCTGCATGCAAATTTAAACCAGGTACCATTTATCATCAAAGAAAACACAAGATAAATTAAACTTTTGCGTCCCCAGTACCACAAATTATTTTGGTTTATCTATACTTTAAAAACATCAACAATTTCCTCTGAATACATGCAGAGCAATGTTAACCATAATATTTTAATGTGATCCCTAGGTTCACCAAATCAGAGAATGACTAATAGCCAATGTTCAAATGTTAGGGTGCATTTTTTTTTCATATGTGTGCTCAGAGATTCTGAACAGGCACACTGTATTGTATTAATATCATAATTCAAAGGGAAATTTATTAACCCTCCAGTATTCCCATCATTGCTAAAAGTTGCAAATTCTATGTGGCAGAACCTAGACAGTAATATCAAATTTTAATAAGAGTTCCTCTTCCTCAGTCAGGGCTCTTCTAGAGAAAAGCATAAATTGCTGTAACTGACCATTGGTTGTTAGGGCAGCAATCTGACTTCTCCACATCCTTATTTCAGTGTCCCATGCTCTGTCCCTCAGCTGTATTAATGATAGCATGAAAGGTCACATGATAAATGAGTGACAAAAATATCAAAACATATTAACCCATAGCTTTGTTATCAGTGTATGACAGAGATGACAGAAAATTGTATTTTTCCCCTGAATAATTTTGTGTTACATTTTGCTGGCTAGGCAGAGTGAATTAGGGGGAAATTCCTGCCTCTGACTGTTTGTCTCTTTTTCTGACATACTTGAAGTAATAATATACATTAATAATAGGGACTGCTCTCAGATAGCGGATAAAAAAAAATCGAGATCCAACAGTCAGTCTTCACTCTACAATCTGCTAACCTCGTTTTTCTTTCCTAAGAGAAATGAATATTTTGATAAATATGCATAAAATCAAATGTTATTAAAGCTAGTGATAATAAAGAAGACTAAAATGTAGACCCAGTAAGTGACTCAGCACAAGTGTCAGAAGGATATTTTAATGTGGTGAGAAGCATGTTAAATGCTTTTATAACATTAAATATTGTGCTGTTGTACTCTTTTCTATTCATAGAGAACCATGCGCACTCTCTAAATAAAGGCAATTTCAATACCACCTGATCTATCTTGTTGGGATAAGGCAATTTCAATACCACCTGATCTATCTTGTTGGGATATGGACCCAGTAATTACAATTAAGAGCAGAGTTTTTGCCCGTGATTTACAGGCTGCCAGAACTGTATACCCTGGGGAAGTGAGGTTTGTAATTTTTGAGAGGAGAAAATAGGAACTGGCGGGGGGTTAACATCTTGCTGTGGTAGGGTGTAGTCTCCTGGGGTATGTGAATCCCTGTCTTGTCTAAGTTACCTTTCACTGGGTGAATGACACTTCTCCAACCCAGACTATGCCTATGCCTCCCTAGGTATGCTAAAATTTATCAGCACGGAATCAGTTACCAAACAGTGAAACAGAAACGTATTTAGACTTTAAAAAAAAAAAAAAAAAAAAAAAAAAAAAGCTATTCATGAATAAAACCATGGAGCATATATGGGCACATCTGACTTTTACATTTTTTCAAAAGAAATAACTCACACTTTACAGACGCAACATTTTCATGTTATGAGCAAATCTGAAAGAATTTAACTCTTAGTTTTGAAGTGTGAACTGGACTTTGCACTAGTGTAGGGGGCACAAGAGTAAACAAAACCAAGTCCTTGTCCTTAAGAGCTTGAGTTGCAGTGAAGGACACAGTCTAAGTGGGTGCTAGGATGTGAGCCTTGGTGGAGGAGGCTGCTCTCTGTGGAGTAGACATTCAGAACTGCATCTTCCTGAAGCTGTCTTGCAGCCTCAGGGAGAACAAACGTCAAGAGGAAGCTGCTGATGCTCTCGCTGCAATCCACAGAGATCCCTCTGTCATTCAGAGAAAACTAATTCTTCTATGAAAACAAAATTGCTCCATGGTTAAGAATTTCCTTTCTAATATTAGAAATCAAATATTCTTGAGAATGTCCTAGGCATTTCTTTGAAATAACTTTCACATATTAAGAAACAGAATAGCAAGTGTCATGGAACAAAAGATAAAATAGAACTGGAAGAGAGACTGAGGCTTCTGAAACAATGTATCCCTCTGCCATTCCTGTGTTCTGAATAGAAACTTATTAAGTGGGAAACACAAATGAAATCCTCAGTTTTGAGGAAATAGACTATAACAGGGTTGGTAATTACATAAATAGATACATTATTACAAGCCTCCTCTCCATGTTTTGTTTTACAATGGATTGTCGATACATACAGTATTCTAATAACACAAGATAGATGTGAAAGATGTGTGATTTGGCTGGGCATAAGATAGAAGATGGAAGAGAGTCATTCAATGCAGTAATTATAGAACAAGAAACTGATAAGGAATTATGAGTTGTTCCTGCCAAATTATGCAATTTTTTAAAAAATAAATAAAACATCTCTAAAATTACTTTGAAATTAGATATTATCTCTCTTCACAATATATATATGTGTGTATATATATATATATATATATATATATATATATATATATATATATATATAAAATGTACCTAGAATAGAAACATGTATATGAATATGTCTATCACTTTTAGGAAAATCATGATTGATGCTACATGTATTTATGATACAGTAGCACAAATTAACCCTGAGAGACAGCTGCAGCAGCACATCATTCACAATGTTTTTAAGCCACATGTCAAGAAAATCATTAATGATAAAACAAAAACAATTCCCTTGCAAATCTACACACTAACTAACAAAAACTCCAGTGCCAGGTAAGAGAAACCTCCTTTTGAGTTATTCACCAGGAAAGTCCAAGAAGTCCACAAAACAACATAGGCTGCTGCTCTTGCCTTTGATTGCACCCAAGTATTTGAAGGTAAATCCTTTTGCTGAAGACATCACACCCTTGGAACGCAGGGTTTGAAGATATGTAGTTTGATCTAATATGGAAGCCTCTTTCTTGAGGACAAGCTCTCAGTGTCCGAAGGCGCTGTGCAAGCTGCAAAGGAGAAAGACAATCAATATTCCTACCCAAGTGTCATGCCTGTGAACCATAACAATAAATGGCATTGGAAGATAACGCTAAAGAAGCAATAACGGCACGTACATGGCTGTCTTATTGGACTTAAGGCCCACTTAATAAGAAAGAATTAATGCCTCATAATGTGAACTTGGCCAACGACTCATAGCTGATGAGGCCATGGATCTTAGAGGAGAACCTATTGCTTCCACTTTCCCAAACTGGTATAACTGCATTATTAATATTTATCCTCATATTCACAAATAAGTGTAACTCTTACTCATTCTTTTAAGAAACTTATTTTTGAATCTGACAGAGACCATTATAGAAAGTTATTAGTAGTCAAAATGGTGTGAATAACTGACTGTGGGTGCCTACTCCCAACTGATATATCTACAATGCAACCCATACACTTAAGGCTTAGAAAACATCATGAAAGAGATGGTAGAAAGATTGTGAGAGCCAGAGGAACAGGACATCTACTGCAAGAATTTGTTTTCTATACAGGGCAGGAAGTTGCACCCAGGGAATGGGAATATGGCTGCCTAAATGAGACCTGAAGAATGATGACACCAGTTGACACGCCAATATGGATGGGGAAATCTCACCAAGCCCCCTCCCCATGAATAGCTAGAAGTAGTTAATGGCTGCTGAAAGAGGGACCATCAGTCTTCTCCAGGAATAAAGAGCCCAAATTCATTATTTAATATCAAGTGATCACCCTTTAAAAAGTGCATATAAACAAACTAAATGAACTCAGTGGGTTGTACTGACATATTGATATGTATGGGTACTGGCTAGTTTTATGTCAACTTGACACAGGCTAGCATCATTTGAGAAATGGTAACCTCAATTGAGAAAATGCCTCGGCATGACTGGGTTTCAGGAAAACCTTTAGGGCATTTTTTTTTTAATTGGTGGTTGATGTGGGAGTGCCCAGTTCATAGTGGGTGGTACCACTCCTAGGCTGGTGATCCTGCATTCTATAAGGAAGTAGGCTGCACAATCTATAGAAAGCAGGCCACTAAGGAGCACCACTCCTTGGTTTCTTAATCATCAGCTCTTGCTTCCAGGTACCTGCCCTGTTAGAGTTCTTGTCCTGACTTCCTTCAAAGATGGGCTGTGATGTGGAAGTGTAAGCCAAATAAACTTTTTCCTCTCCATCTTGGTTTTGTCATGGTGTTTCATGATAATAATAGTAACCCTAACTAGAACAGCATATATACGTGTAACAAAAAAAATCAAAGAAAAATAGAAAAAGAGGATATGAAGTTGGGAGGAGATGGGAAGTTGAGGGTTAGACATGTAAGAAGTAGATGAAGAATTTAAAAATTCTGAAAGGATTGATAAAAAATATGTTAATAATATTTATTCTTTTCTGGCATGCAGTCCAACAGAATTTCAGGCTTACCAACATGGCTTCCTAAATATGACCTAAACAAGGAAGATACCAATAGACATGTTAATGGGGAAGAGGAAATGTTCAAAAGGACTGAACCTTAGACAAAGAACCACATGCCAGTTAAGGAATGCTGAGAGCACAAGAAATAGTCCTCTCTAGGGAAGAACACACCAATTGGTCATGTAATAACACACATAGTCAGCCCTGGAAATATATACATACAAGTAATATTATATGAACTGAGCAGGTTATATTTATGTACTTATGAATACACACACACACACACACACACACACACCGCCGCCGCCGCCGCCGCCGCCACCACCACCACCACCACCACAACCACCACTAACAATTAAGGAAAGGGAGACTATGAATTTGAAAGATAGCAAGGTAGGGGGTATATAATAAAGTGTAGCAATAGGAAAAGGAAGAAGGACGTGATATAATTATAATTGCAAGAACTAAAAATTTATTTTTTTCAAAACGAATATAATGATAGAGGCTATATTTAAAAGTGTATATAGGACCACTGAGCAAAATGCATAGCAGATTTTTTAATGTGGGGCCATTTACTTGCAGATATATTTTGAACTTCAGATATCACCCTAACCCTCCAAAGGAACTCAGTGAAAGTTGACTGTTATGGGTGCAATTTGAGAGGGCAAAGTAACACATTAGAGACTAGTCACAAACATGACACATACCCACAAAGTCATGAAATGTCATTATAAGAACCAGCTTATACTTGGTTTCTGGGGAACCCATCTGAGTTTCTCTGACTATTTAAAATATCTGTTTATGTATCTATCTATTTTTAAGGATGCTTTGTTTGGGAGTGAAACCCCATAATGTATCAAATTCTCTGATGAACTTGAATCAGAATAGCCTGGGAACCACAAGGTTAGAGAGGAAGAGAGCACATGAGTGCAGAAAGGCTCCCTAGTGTGTTTCAGGAATAAACAGGAAGAAGCAGGTAGTGGGAGACAGTCGTGGGGAAGTCAGGCAAAGAGAGAAAGAACTACAGGCCCTTAAGGAGGATAGATTTTCAAAACGAGCATTTTGCAGAGCAGACAATGGATGAAGATTCTCATTCAATTTGACAACAGACACATCATTTTCACTTCTAAATGCACAGGGTTTTTTTTTTTTTTTTTGAATGATGTAGCAAATGTCATGGCATAATGGGTTGCCTTATGAAAAGTAGGACCTAGAAGAGCCAGAAGGAAAATGAAGTCTAGAACTAACATTATTTAGATTAAAACCATGAAATAGTCAACACTGTTGTTTAGAATCAAGTCTCATTTAATATTTAACAGTGCGGGGTTATTTATAGTTATGCAAAAATTAAATTAAATTTTTGAGCTCCCTTTCCTTCAGTTTAGTATTATTGTCAAGAAGCCATGTACTATATCTCAGTTAAAATATATGTGTATATGATATATATGCATATATATGTATATGTATATATATATATTTTCTAAGTGGGGTCCTCTGATAATACAAATTATATTTAACAATTGAAATGAGCATTCTTCATAAATTAGAATTAGATACTTCCATATTTCTATATCATGTATAGTAGCTAAACTATTTTATCATCTGCCAAAAACATAGCAAATTTAAAAATAATAAAATTGCTGCTTAATTATCCATCTGGAGAACATATTTTCAATGAATGATTATGGGGCATTTCTGAAACTACGGAGCCTTATTTTATCTAGCAGATTTTTAAAAAATCTCAATACAGCTAGCAATATAAAAAAAAGGCTACCTTTAAGATTTTTTTTTGGGGGGGGGAATTATATCAAATTAGATCCTTTAAAACTACCGACATCATCCTCGTGGGTTCCTGGGAACTTCCCTAACCCGGTTTCTCCCTATCTCCATGTTGTATCCCTCTATCATGATATCTCTTTCATTGCTCTCCCATTCCAACCCTGTTCCAGCTAGACCATCCTGTTCCTTTATGTTCTCATGCCTCATCCTCTACCCTCCATTGCCCATCCCTCATCCCCAGTTTACTCATGAAGATTTCTTCTATTTCCCCTTCCCCATGGCAATCCATGAGTCCCTCTTTGGGTCCTCCTTGTTAGCTAGCTTCTCTGGAGCTGTGGGTTGTAGTCTGGTTATCCTTTGCTTTACATCTAGTATCAATTTATGAGTGAGTACATATCATATGTATCCTGAGTCTGAGTTACCTCACTCAGAATGATATTTTCTAGTTTCATCCATTTGCCTGCAAATTTCATGATGTCATTGTTTTGTTAATGCTGAGTTGTACTCCACTGTGTATATTTCCCATGTTTTCTTAATCCATTCTTCGGTTGAGAGCATCTAGGTTGTTTCTAGGTTCTGGATAATGCTGTTATGAAAATAATTGAGCATGTGTGCTTGTGGTATGATTCCTTGAAGTTCCCAGGAATCCAAAAGGATGACTCCAGCTAAGACTACTAGCAACACCAGGCCAAGCTCCAGGAGTCCAGTTGAAGAGAGAGAAGTGTTATGTGAACAAGGGGCATCAAGATCACTATCAGAAAGCCTATTAAGACAAACAAAACAAACTAGTGGTAACTCATGAAATTTAGACCAACATCTGTGGAGCCTCTATGGGACTGGACTGGCCCTCTGCATAAGGGAGACAGTTGTGTAGCTTGATCTGCTTAAGGGGCCCCCTGGTAGTAGAATCAGGATCCATCCCTGGTGTATGAGTTGGCTTTTTGGAGCCCACTACCTATGATGGGACACCTTGCACAGCCTTGATGCAAGGGGGAGGTGCTTGAACCTGCCTCTACCAGGCTCTGCTAACTCCTAATGAGAGGTCTTACCTTCTTGTAGGAGGGAATGGGGGGTGTATTGGGGGGGGAGGCTGGAGGGTCAGAAGGAGGGAAGAGGGGGATCTGTGATGAGTATGTAAAATGAATAAAAATTTCTTAATAAAAATATATAAGACCACATGATAATTTATAATTTATAATCTCAATTGCATTAAAGTTTTGGCTATGTCATGTATTTAAATTTTGATCCAATAATTCTGAATACTAATTATTTGACTTTTCCATGGGAATAAAGGAGTTAAATTTCAGTGCATGGACAATTCATGATATGTCTTTATTTTTTGTTTATCTTTTTTATTTTATAATTTAATTTAACTTTAGATATCAGCCATGGATTCCCCTGTCCTCCCCCGCCCCTCGCCCCCCCACTCCCCACTCCTACCTTCCCCCAGACCATCCCCATTCCCATCTCCTCCAGGGCAAAGACTCCCCTGGGGTTTCAGCTCAACCTGGTAGATTCACTCCATGCAGGTTCAGTCCCCTCCTCCCAGGCTGAGCCAAGTGTCCCTGTATAAGCCCTAGGTTCCAAACAGCCAGCTCATGCACTGAGGACAGGTCCTGGTTACAATGCCTGGATGCCTCCCAAACAGATCAAGCTAATCAACTGTCTCACTTTTCCAGAGGGCCTGATCCAGTTGGGGGCTCCTCAGCTATTGGTTCATAGTTCATGTGTTTCCATTAGTTTGGCTATTCGTCCTTGTGCTTTTTCCAATCTTGTTCTCAACAATTCTCGCTCATATAAACCCTCTTCTTTCTCACCAATTGTCTCCTGGAGCTCCACCTGGGGCCTGGCTGTGGATCTTTGCATCTGCTTCCCTCAGTCATTGGATGAGATTTCAAGCACGATAGTTAGGGTGTTTGGCCATCTTATCACCAGAGTAGGTCAGTTCGGGCTGTCTCTGGACCATTGCCAGTAGTCTATTGTGGAGGTATCTTTGTAATGATGTATCTTTAGGTCTAAACTTTGAGGAATTTCTCAATCCCAAACTGTGGCTTAAATATTTCTTATAGCAAAAATAAATATGACTACAGCCTGCCCTGTAAATGATAGGGTTATTTTGGATACAGTTAAACATGACAATTTTCAAATAATAGATATAAATGTAAACATATTCACACAATAATTTATTATGTTTGTGCATATTTATGAATGGATATATGTTTATAACAAGATAATATAATCTAATTCTTAAAATTTTAGAGTTGTTATATGCTGAAAAATATTTTTTTTAAATTACATTTTCAGTTATTGGCAATTTGGAGGAGTTACTAATATGTAATTTAGTCAGATTTTGGGATGTTGACCTTGAGAGCACTATAGTAAACAAGCATTTAAGCAAGACATAGTTCTTTCTCATACATGTTATCCAAGTGCATCCAATTTTCCTTTTCTTTATTTAATTTACTTGTTATCAATATCTCAGGTTAGCCTACAAAGTATGTGCTTCATTGTGGTACTTTTAGAATTATGAATCATTTTACTTTGCTCTCTTTGTATCTTTCCCTCAATTTATATTTCTCCATGGCCCCCTTCCATTCTGTGGTTTCTCTTTCTTCCTTCAGTTAGTTAATGAAAATACCTCTGTGATATGTCGCCTTAGAGTTCCCTGTGTCACACTCAAGTGATATAACTAGGTCAGGTAGTAGCTCAACATTCAGTTAATTGAGAACCATCAGCACTGATTATATAATGGTGGTACCCAAACTTACAGTCCCTACAGTAGTGAAAAGATTTCTTCTCTATGTTCTCATCAGTATTTTTTGTTATTTTGTTTTGTTTTGTTAGTGATTATTCTAACTAGGACAATATGTTGTATCAATACAGCTTTAATTTGCATTAGTGTTTTAACTTTTACAGTTTTAAAAATCAAATCATGACTATCAATGCCCTGCATAGATTGTAGTTTGTAAATATCTTTTCCCCATTAAGTAGGTTGTCTTTTCACTCTATTGTTTTTGTTTTGTTTTGCTTTATTTTTTGTCCTTGTACAGAAACTTCATAATATTTTTCTGTTGGTATTTTATTTTCCATGTATTTTTCAACATAATATTTTTATTGATTCTCTGGGATTTTCCATCATGCACTCACTTTCCAGTCCTTCCATGTCTGCCTTATGACCTTCCCCCCAAAATAATTAAAATTAAAATAAACAGTAGAAAAAAAAAAACAAGTCCAATTTGTGTTACTATATAGTCACTGGAGCATGGTCAAACTTTCATTGACTTGCCTCTTAAATAGAACAGAGTTCTTCCTCTCCCACACCCTTGTGAGAAGCCATCAGTTGTGGAAAACTATACTTCATCATCCTTACTGTCATTTTTAAGAGTTCTTTCTGATGGCTTCCTTTTTAGTCTATTCCTTGAAGGAGGGTGTGGTTGAGTCTGGGATAAGGGTTGTCACAGAAGTCTTCCATGTCCATCTTTCTCAGCTGCATGTCTGCAGTCATCAAAGCTTCCTTGCTCTTTCCAATGGTTACACTGGCCACAGACATCAGCACAGACCCTGGCTGCAGTACGACCTCAGACACATACATGGCCCTCTGTGACAGCATGGACCTGGATATCCCCATAGCCTCTGGTAGTAGCATAGACTACTCTCATCAACATGGTCACCTGATGGCAGTACGGCCCTTGGACATGAACACAGATTCAGGGTTCAGTATCGCTCAGGACATCCACATGGCCTTAGGTGTTATCATGAGCCACTGATATCAGCCCAGTCATCCAGCCACATCAGGTCCACTGACCCACACATGGCTCTCAGTGATAACTCAGACCAGGAACATCAGCCAGACCCCAGACAGCTGCATGCACCACTCATTTCATCATACCCCCGGCCTGCAACACCATCTTCTAGTATCAGCATGGCTTCAGGCAGTAACACTGACTGTGGATATCTGCGACGAACACATATGCAGAAGCTAAGACAGAACTCACCAAGTGTCTGTCTATTGAGCAACTGATTAACAAGCCAAGCAAGGAAAGGAATAAAGACCCTCAGAAAGTAGACAGGAAATAAGTGATTTTTTCCAGTCATTTTCCCAGGCCATGATGTATCTCTCCTTTTAGCTGCCTTTTAATATATTATTTTTATTTTTGGTTTCCAACAATTCAAGTACAATGCGCTTAAGTATACTATTCTTTGTGTTTATTTTTTTTGGCATTCCTTGAGCAGCTTGGACATTGAAAAAAAGTGTCTAATATTTTATTCTAGATTCTTTTTTTGAAGTCTCTTGTGGAACTTCAGTTACAGTAGCATAGGCCATATTGCTCCATTGGTCAATCATATTTTGTTGTTTCTAATTATCACTCTATGTACCACATCGTCTAGAGTTTTTTAATGTAGTTTTCATTTTTACTTATTTATGTGTCTGCATAAGTGTACAGCACATGAATGCAGGTAATCATAGAAGCCAGAAGAGGGTGTTAGACTACTGGAGCTGGAGTTACAAGTGCTTATTAACCTCTTGGTCAGAGTATTTGAAATTAAATCTGGGTCTTCCACAAGAACAGCGAGGGCTCTTAACCACAGAGCCATCTCTCTAATTATGTACTGTAAGATTTGAATGGGCATACTTTCCAGTCAGTTTAAATTTTCTTCTCAAGTTCAAAAAACTCCCTATTAAAATATTAAACTCATTTATCGATCTTTTTCCTGCAGATATTTTTAGATTTTTGGATTTGAGGCATTTGTTTGATTTGTTTGGGGTGGCTCTCTACATAGAGTGTTTAAAATTTTACCATAATTAAAACCTATAAATTAAGATCTCTGCTTCTTTTAATTTATATCAGGTCTTTAAGGGACTTAATCTCCTGATGTATAGTGCTTTTCAAATAATTTCTGCCATTAAATCTCTAATAATATTGGTGATAATAAAAATAATACACATAATAATCTTGAGCACATGGGTATGGAGAGCCAAGTAATCCAGCTGATAAGAATCTGGGTCAATATGTACTGTTGCCACCAGAACCAGCATGCCAGGGGCCAATGCCTCATACCTACTGGAAATTGGCAAAGCTTTTCTCTGGCCAAAGTATGAGTGTTTACAAATGATTGAGCAGTGTGCGCAAAAACTAGCAACCATATCTTCATCCTTCAGGCTACATTTTTAGCCGGAAACTGCTTGCCTACAAATCTAGCTAACTTCTTTTCCTTGTGCTGTACACAATAAGAGTGCTGAGGTTTGGGGGATGTTGTGCAGTAGTTGATACTCTCTAGAACAAGCACAGCCAACCTGGCCCCAGCTTTTCTGTGTATGTGTCTGTTGTCCCTGCAAGATTATTCTCCTCTCTCCATTCCTTTGTCCTCCCTAATCAGATTGAGGTACCAAGCTGTGCAGGATGGGCCACATGCATCATTCTCATTAGGAGATATGCTGCCTAGGTATAAATCTTATATTACACATGGGAATACATGGTAGAGCTCCTACTCATTTTTAAGTGTTGAGACTTTTCACTTAGCAATGAATTAAATGATTTTCCATTTTCTTGACGTTAGGTCTATTTTGTCTTTAGCTTTAGTGTCATAGATTCGTCCACAGTCATGGGTGTGATCCTTAAACGCCAGCATTTTGTTGTAGGGGACTTTAGTCTAGCTGGGTCACCAGCTAGGCAAATCTCTACTATAAACTTAGAATGTACTTAGAATGCAGAATTTACTGAAAATCCCAATTTACTTTTGCCTCCAGCCATTATTATTTTTTTTGTCGTGCTGTGCCCTTAAGGATAAAAATCAAATGACAATCTTTATGAAATGCTATAGGTTCTTTCTCCATATCTTTTGCTTTTATGGGATTTTATCCTTCATGCTCTAGCCCCACATAAATACAAGAACACAAGTTCTAACTTCAGCACAGCAAGACTGCCACTTTTTGCTGGGGCTTGATCATGAACTGAGTTTCTCAAATATTATGGTGTAGTTCAAATGAAAGATTATATATTCTCAAATAAAACTTTGTTACTTGCCGGAATAGTTAATAGGTGTGTAATACATTTTGTTTAAGTTGATAGAATGCACTGTGATAGTAGACTCATAGTCTCATAATAAAAATAAAATTTCCACTCACCAGGTGATAGAGCTGAAGAAGATACAAGAGAAAAGGGAATTCTTAGAGTAAAAGAAACACTACAGGAAAATTCACATGAAAAGTTTCACTAGAAGCTTTGGTGGCTCTCAGTGGGCTCCTAAAAACACCTGTGGGAATAGACTCCTGCCGAGACATTTTATTAATAGAGCTCAATGTTCAAACTGTACTGTTGTCTTATAAGTGAATCTCTCATGAATAAAGAATCCATCACTTTGGCATGCTTCTAAAGAGTGATGCCCCAAGACCAACCTCAGAAAGGTCCTGGGGGCGGGGTCAAAATAAACACACTCCCTGCTGCTACTGGGGTGAGAACTCTCTGTGTTGCTGCTCCCAAATACCTTTCAGTCTGATGAGACATGTATGTGGATAACTGTGATGCTGATGAATCCCAGGAAGTGCAAGCAGAGGCTAATGGGTGTATTTGTGTCCTTGCTTTTAATAAAAATATGTAAAAAGTAAAACAAGAAAAATGTTAGTAGACTACACATGCAAAGGAAGATGTCTGTTTTGAATATCTACATAATGTGTGCTTATGTGTTAAACCAATTATTAACTTAAGGCTCAAAAATTCAAAGATAATCTAAAAGCTAACATGAGCAAAGGTTAATATGCACTTAAATAGAATGAGAATCGGTTGAATTTAAAGGAAAAATGTACCCTTATTGTACAGAAGCCTGGGAATATAGCTCCAAGTTAGAGTATTTTCCTAGCCTGCACAAAGACTCTGGGTTCAGTCCCTAGTACTGCAAATATAAAAATTAAAACAATACTTAAATAAATTTGGTGTCCAGGGTTTCTGATATGCACAAAAGGTTCTAGCCTTTGTATTCACTCACATTCACTGACTTACTGGAGAAAATTCCATTACTCTAAGACCCACTCATTATAGTAAACTGTACAATAGTGCACTTTCCATCTTTACTTACACATTTACTGTACTTCTTGGTTTCAATATATTTAGATAGGACACAAAACTAATAATTGTGTTCTAGTTGCCTAAAATTTTCAATACAATAAAATGTACAGTTTTCCCATGAGAAGAAATCAGACTTAACCTATAGTTTTAGAATTGAAGGTTAATTCCTTCTCTTTGTGTAAGTACATCCAGGATGCTCACACGCTGACAGTTGCCTCACATTGCTCTTCTTAGAGCAGATGCTTGTCTTTAAGCATGGATGTCCTTATTATGCTTCTTGGGGTTTATGTTCTTATTTAGTCTATTATCTTTTTCTTAGTAACTATTCAAGTATTATCCAGAGCCTAATAAAAGAAATTAGATGATAAAATTCAGTTTGACAAATATTAATATTCAGAATTAATGCCTGAATGACAAGTATAATTGTAAGCTTGGCAATTTATATTTGTGTGCATGTCTTAAAGAGCTGTTAGAGTCTGCCTTTCATCAAGGAAAATTACCTATGAAATTACTGACAACATGAGAGAAACTTGATAAATAACTTGCTAACTAAAGTTTGATCGAAAGTTTTCACTTTTATGTCAGTGGTTGTTTTGGTTCATCATGACAATTCCATCAACACAGTAATTATGGCTGACTAAGCTGTGATTCCCAGGGTCCCTGCTCTTGTCTGTGGTCTTTTTCATTGATCTTCACATTCCTTCATCATGTGGACATTTACGTACTTGTCATGTGCATGTTCTTTCTAAAGAAAGGAGTCTATAAAAATGTATCTAAGAGGCACAGCAAAGTGACACTGTGTGAAAATGTTGCTGGAACTGAACTGACTGCTTCAAACATTTTGTAGATGGAGAGTCTCGAGTTTTCACCAGGGATACGAGAGGAGTTTGGATTCTCAGGGAAGCAAGAATATCAATTCACGGATGCACTTGGCCTAGAGAGCCTCAAGAGGAAGAAGCAATAGGACCAAACAGTCTGGCCTACATGTGAGTTAAAATGAGCTCTGAGCAAACAATGATGCCTTGTATCTCCAAAACTAAAATTTAAAAGAAAATGGAAATCAATCATGCAATGGTAAACTAAGGGCTACGGAAAAATTTAAATTTGCCCTACATCAAATACTTCTATAATCCAGCAGCATAATCTTACTTTTTTTCGTGATTTATTTTTTCATTGTTTGTAGAGAAGTAAAAGATGAGCTCTTGTAGAAATATCTTCCAAACAATCATAATTCTAAGTCTTCTTCCAGAAATACTTAGTAAGGAATTTTATAGCATATGCAGAATCTTGTAGTCATGATTATGTGTATATTCCTCCTAGGAATTTGATGTGGGTTTTATTACACTCTGAATAAAGGTGTAACATTCATAACAAAGTGTTACTAATAATTGTAAAATTTGAGAACTATCTTCATGAATATAACATTTAAAATTAGCACTTTGTAAAGGGATACTTTAAAAAATCCTTTAAAATGTAAATTTACTTGTTAGAAAATAATCATTCGTGGTGGAATATTTTTTGAAAAACATATTTTTGAGTTCCAGTGGAGCTAGACTTCATCCAAATGAATAAATATGTGTACAGCAAGTAAAACTGAGAAAGTGAAACTCAGTCAACAAAATGTGAGAAAATATTTGCCAATCATAAATCACATAAGAATTTATATCCAAAACATATAAAGAACTCTCCCAGCTTAAAAATTAAGGTTGTCTAATTAAAGATGAGTGAAAGATATGAGCTCACAATGATTTTATTTATAAAATTAACAAATGATCAAAAGACACATGAAAAAGACACTTAACATCATGGATAGTTATGAAATAGGAATTAAAATTATGAGACAGTGTTTTACACATACTAAAATCGATGACGTTTTACCTTATTCAAACAAGTGGAGGGTGGGGTGTGTGAATAGGCAAGTTGCTTGTTGCATGAGCCTGACTGCCTGACTCTGATCCTCAGAAGCCAAGTAAATGCTGAAGGACACAATCATGTCCATGAAGTTGTCCTCTAACCTCCATACCTGTGGCACAGCACATGAAAAGACATACTTTCTCGAACATACAATGGCAATAAATAAAATTAATTCTAAAATTCAGACAATAACCAAGGATGAAAGAGACGTGGAGTAATTCAAAACTTCAGATGGTACTGGTCATGATAGGAAGTGATGCTGCTCAGAAGACAGTCTGCTGTGCTTCAGATGATGACCATACGTTCACCACATGACCACCAACTCCATGCCTAGGTCTGTACCTGAGAGAAATGAAAACAAATGTCTCTGTGAAAGCCTACACGTGAAAGTTCATGGCACCATTGTTTACAACAGTCAAGACATGTATCTCTCAGCCAGTGAGAGGATAAACAACGTGTGGCATATTTATACAACTGAATATTCAGTAACAATGCACAGGCCGATCTAAAATATAGAGAAATCTTGGAAAGTTTCTGCTAAACAACTGAAGATATTCATATTAAAAAACACAAATATGTTTTTTGCTTTCTTATGAAATAACCCAAATATCCAAGTCCAAGATAGCAGGACATTACTGTTTGCCAAGAGCTGGGGTGCCAGGTAGGGGTAAACATGGAAAAATAAGAGCAGGAATTGAGACTCGGTCCCACTGTGTGTGTTTTCCTCTATGTTAATAGGAAGCTTCTAATACTAGAGTGTGGGATTAGTTGCATTCCTCTGAGAATATAAAATAAACCCTGAACTGTACTCTCCAGAAGAGGAAATGGGATAATTCCTGAGATCTTCATTATTACAACTGTGAAATGAAAAGAAAATCAGATCTGTCGCCTTACTTCTTCCTTAGGCCGTAAGACGCTTGCTCATAATAAAACTGAAGATTCTTTGTTCTGATATTGGTGAAATGTCTTATTAGTAAAATACAATTTTAACTCAAATGGAACAGAAAGCTCACACAAGTTCCTACTAAACTTGCATAAACCTTCACACTTATACTGCTTCCTGTTTCTGTCTATAAGCAGTTTAATTTGATTATATTCATAACTTTGGAATGTCTCTTGCATTTAGTCTTATATTTTTAAAAGAACAACTAGACTTTGTGACTAATCCACAGTAACATTTTTAGGACAAATCATTAGTACTATTTGTTAATAAAGAAATTTAATAATGAATTTCTCAATGAAATTTTCTTCTCATATAAAATATAGAATGCTAAAATTATTTAAAACAAAATCAATTTTTTAACATGAATGAGCATAGAAGGAAGGTAAATAGTGACTAAAAAGAGGAATTTCTTTCATGTTTTCCCAACCACACCTTCATTGACAGGCATGGATCCAGGCAGGTTGGGCTCTCGTGGCCTTTGCCATATGATGTTCTTATATGAAAAGTCATAAAATTATTCATAAGCAGTTGGACACTTTGAGAAAATGTCAGTGCCTAAGTTTCAGCATCTTTTTCAGTATTATATCATAAATGTAAATGTTTTTAGAGTAAAATAACTAGAGTATTCATGGGTCCTGTTGACTGGTTTCTTTCTAAAAGACAAAGTTCTAAAAATGAAATGAATATAGGAAAAATGTCTAGAAAGGTGGCACAACAGGTAAAGATGTCTGCAGCTGAGCCAGACGATCTCCATTCAGTTCCCAGAACCTGCCTGCGGGAAGGAGAGAACTGAGTTCTACAAATTGTCCTCGGACCTACACACATGCACACACGCATCCACACAATGTGCTTGTACAAACGTACAGATGCACACAAACACACACACAAGCAAACACACATGCATGAACTCACACACATGCACACATCAATTAATTAATGTATATTGGCTAAAAATTTTTTTAAAGAATTGTAAATGTTGTACTTATAAATATTTTTAACATAGCTTTAAAAAAAGAACTAAGTCTTCATATTTCAGATGAATTTAGATCAAATTATAAAAGCTATCTAAGGTAAGAAAATATCATATATGTATATTTGAAGAATTAAATTTTCTATGAATATAAATGTTAACATATAAAATATTACTATGGATGGAAGTCCACATACTAATCATGTAATTTAAAAAACTAAAAAAGTGTATTTTTAATCATTTTTAAAAGACAAGTGCAGTTTCCCATAGCAAACCTGACAGAAAACTTTCATAAAGTTACTTTCTCTCCAGTGTCATAATCCTTACAATACCATCAATGATTCATATTTCATTCATTGATGAGTACCCTTCCTCAGTTCACCCAGGCCTGGAAATAATGAATTTTCATTCCCTATGTTATCAGGTATTTCTATCTACCAGAGTAGCGGTGATTTCCAACTTCGGAGTTAGATACTTAGGTATCAATCTAATTACATATTTCCCTTCAATATTGTATATTCTCTTTGTTAACATTTTGAGAGTATCTCAAAGCATTGCATATTTGAATATTAATTATTTTATATGTAAATAATAGTATTTATTATTTTAATATTCACGCCATTTGGTCTCTGCAGACTATACACAACCCATTCTAAAGTTTCTGGGCTTTTTGTAAGCTCGCACTGCATGGCACCTATGGAGACAAAGTTGGACAAATTCTTGCCATACTATCCATAACCTTATATTGCATCCTTGAGAGCAATCCTGGTAACTTTAAAGTAACCATGCTGGAAAGTTGGGGTGCTGGCTGGCTTCTCCACAGCTTTGTAGATGGAACCCCCTCTCTTCATCTTTTCACAGTTATATACTCTAGCCCCACCCCCACCCCGGGACTGTGTGCAGTTATAATAGAATTTCAAACAACTGGTTGTGGTGGTGGCTAGGTAGATGAAGGTACCATGATTCTTTCCCTCTTCTTCCAAGAGACAAAATGAGCAACCAACAGACCCAACTGTGATGAAGTTTCACAAGCAGGCTGACTGGGACTAGACAGTGGCAGTTGGACTGGGAGGATGGTCCCTTACAGTAGTAGTGTAGCTACCCTGTCATGTTCAGAAAACAGGTTTTCTGTAAGCTTTCAGTACTGCTAGATTTTATAACCTTTCCATCCTCTCGTCCACTATCATCCCTAAGCCCTGGGAAGGGGGTACATGATACCGATGCCCTATTTAGGGCTAAGCACTTGGCAGTGTCTTGTTCTCTGCATCATGACCAACGTGCGTCTCAGTGTTAACCCTCCTCTACTACACAGAGAAACTTCTTTGATGAAGTTTGAGAGATTCACTAATCTGAGTATAACAACTCATTAGGAGTCAGTTTAATGTTGTGTATATTTAGCAGAATGATAGTAGCACATTCTCTCCTATGGCCTATGACCTAACAAGCCACGGGTTCTTGACGCCCCCTGATGGTACCAGGCATTAGCTCTGTCTTGTGCAACAGGCCTTAAATCCAATCAGAAAGCAGTTGGCTACTCCCATAACATTTATATCATTGTTCCACAGTGGGCATGTCTTGCCAGGCCACTCACTATCATAGTTCACAAAGTTCAAAGCTTAGTAATACTGTTGATTGTTTTACTCTACTGGCAACTTGCCTGGTACCTTCCTGCACTGTTTTAATTGGCCAGTAGAGATAAACCTTCCAAGTCAGTACCAGCCTTATCCCTCTACACTCTATGATTCAAATATGCAGTGTCTTGAGCACTAGGGTCTTACCTTCAAGTCTGGAGGGTAGCCAAGAGCAATGACAATAAACTGCAATATTTTGAAGTCTAAAGGGCCCCAGTGGCCAACAACTCAAGAGGTAAACTAAGATTAGCACTGGACTTTTTATTTGATAGCATGTGTTGTCTAGGGGAAATGTCGGAATCTCATTTTAGGGCAACTCTACTTAAACTCATTTTATATATGCACATGTAAATGTTTTGGAAAGATTAAATGATAGGTTTCAATATGGCTTTTTCAAAAATAGTTTGTAGTGTTAGTTTTCCTCCACATTTGCAACCTCTACCATGTCTTATCAACCCTCACTCCTCTTTATAACTCTTGCTCAGCTATTCCCTATTTTCCTTTCATACAATGTGAGTTCTACCTCCCCTCTGGAGAGAGCTTTCCACGGCCCATTTTTACTTTCCTGATTTCTAAAGTTACTCCAAATTATACATCCACATATGCAAAAAGTGAAGGCCAGCACCCACATGTGAGGGAGAATAGATACCTGTCTTCAGGGTCTGCATTACCAGAAGTAGCAAGATCAGTTCTAACTCCATCCATTTACCTGAGAATTTGGTAATTTCATTTTGCCTCATAGCTGAATAATATTCCATTATGTATAGATAGCACAGTGTACACTCATCAGTTGATCTATATCTGGGCAGTTCCTATTTCCAGTGTATTATGAATAAAGCAGCAATGAATACAAATCTCTGTAGTACAGGATGATCAAACATTTCTATAGTAAGATACAGAGTCCTTTGGAGATATGCCCAGGAGTGGTACAGCTGGATCATTTGGTAGATCTATGTACATTTTTTTAGGAACTCTACCCTCATTTCCACAGTGACTTTACTAGTTTCCAATCACACCAACAGTGAATAAGTATCCCCTTTACCACATCCATGCCAGTACATGTTATCATTTTTTATCTTAGCCATTTTGACTGGGATAACATGAAACCTCCAAGTAGTTATAATTTGCGTTTCCCTCATGTCTAAGGATATTGAACATTTAAAAATATTTGTCAGTTATTTGTATCTCAGCTTTGTAGATCTTTCTACTTGATTCCAATCCCCATCTTTTCTCTTTGTAACAGATCTGACTGTCCTGGAACTTGCTTTATAGACGAGGCAGGCCTCGAACTCACAGAGATCCACCTGCCTCTGCCTCTGCCAGGCATGCACCACCACTGCCTGGCTCAATTGCCATTTTTATTTGGAGTATTTGTTTCCTTGGTTCAGTTTTTTGAGTTCTTTGTATATTCTAGACTGAAAACTCTGTCAGCTGTAAAACTGGTTAAAAAAATCCTATTTCTGCAACCTGCCTCATCACTTGCTGTACAGAAGCTTTTCAGCTAACAGAGTTCTACTGTTAGTTGTTGTTTTTAATTTCTCTGCTAAGGAGATCTATTCAGAATGTTGTTTCTTATGCCTATAAGAGCAAAGGTATTCATTCCCTACATTCTCCTATAACTGATGGGGTATCAGGTCTTCTTTTGTCCTGGTTCTTGATCCATTTTGAGCTGAGTTTTGTGCAGGATGAGAAATAAAGATCCAGTTTCATTCTTCTACATAAAGCTAGTTAGTGTTTTCTTCAGAAAGTCTGCCTCTATTAAATTACATTTATATCTTGCATTGTTTTCTTTATTTCTTTCAATTGTTTGTGTTCTGTGGTCTTTATTCTGTTTTTTATTTCATATCTTCTTTTGATTTCTTGAACATATTTAAAGTTGCTATGTTATGTTCATTGTCTTGTACATCATAGGTTGCTTTTCTCACTAACATTACCTAGAGAGCACTCATTTGTAGAGATGGCCCATTGCCTGGCCATTATTGTCTTCATGTTTGTGTTTTTTATATGAGACATAGACATGTGGTGCTGGGTTGTTAGTAGGCAGTTTTTGGTATGGATATCTATCCTACCTTTGTTGAGTGGGTACTTGGAGCTCTGTTTGCTCTTAAACAAACTTGTTAGGTGTTAGACCAGGTAAACCGAGCTTGATATTTAGTTCTGGGTAATCAGTGTTGATGATATGGTGAATTCCATAAGAGAAGTGGCCCTGCCTAGCTCAGTTTGGGCTAGGTACAGTTCTGAGCACAGAAACAGGCTTTTTGTAAAGTTAGCTGAGTGTCACTATACATGCTCAGAAATATGGAAATCTCACAGTGTTCTATGGCAGGGGTGAGATGTTTGCTGGTAAAGGTACAAGAGCACTCTGAGTGAGGTCCTTACGTGGCATGGCTATGGTTAGAGTGGGCCATAAAATCATTTGTTAAAGTAATGCTGAAAGTACTGCTCAGCAAGTGTGAAGCTCTGGATTCAATTTCTAACGTGAAAAAAAATAATTTAAAAGAAAATGTTTTGTTATTTAATTCCAAAATGAGCTTTAAAATATGTTTATAATTTGACCAAAATCAAGATATGTAAGTTTTATAAGAATCAATATATTCAATCAATTCATTTGTAAATTTATTTTTATATAACCTAGGGTCACTTTTATCTAATAACCAATACTGTTTTGAAATATATAATTAAAATAATGAATTATAGCAATGTCTCAACAAAATTTCTATAACTTGACAAAAACAAATACAGAAGCCATTTCAACACATCAATATCTATATGCAAATCATTCCATAATGCTATAAACCATACTCATAAAAAAGTGGATTCAATTTTCTCTACTGTAATGAGGCCTCATGGAAATTATATAAAACTAGTGTGTCTTTCTCATTTTAGATCATTTTTCTAAAACAATACATGCTTCAATTATTTGATAATTTCCAAACTTGACATCAGAAATGTTAAATATATATACATAGAATTCAAACATATGTTCATGTATATAAAAATACATATATTTGCACATTTACATATTTGTATATATTGTATATATTTCATGTGTTTATGTACATAAAATATGTACATATTTTATATGTGTGAGTATGTATGTTATATGTATATATACATGCATAAAAAATTTTTGAATACATACACATATCTCTTATACATATCTACACATATATTTACACAATTTCAAATATATACATATATTTTTATGTATAAAATATATTTATATTATGTAAATGAATATCTACATATAAATATTTCTTTGAGTATATATACATATTTCTCATACATATATACATACATATTTATAAAATGTGCTGCTTTATACACTCAATTGCATATTATACTTACTATAGCTTATAGCAGAACTTGAGCATTAAAAATTTCACTGTTGAAGACAAATAAATATAAAACTATTATTAAAATAATGGACTGACAATTACATTTCATTCTAGGAACTATATAAGATTTTTAAAAGCATAATCTCTTTTTTGATAATTTGCATTCTAACATTGTTAGAGTTCAAACATAATCATAGATAAGATGAAACAATTTGACAATTAAGTCATATAAATACCAGATGACATAATATCAAAGAAACTAAAAGAGAATTTGAAAACATCATTTAAAGGCAATTTCAATGCACTGTTTAAAAGCCTAAGTCCTAGACACAAAAGGTAAAAAAAAAAAAAAAAAAAAAAAAAAAAAAAAAAAAAAAAAATACAGTATGGATAAAGGTATTGGCAGCATCCCAAGGCAAAAGTCACAGAATGTATTATAGAATCCACAGATGACACCAAACAAAACATAGTCCATCCAGTTTTGGAGAAATGACGAAAGTATCAGAAAATTGACAAAACTCCTGAGGACTTCATCAGTTAAATGTTCGATTTTTAGCAAATTTCAACTTTAACATCCTTTTATCTCTGAAAATGTTGCAATTTAGAGGGAAAAAAAGAAACAGAAGCAATTTCCTGAAGGGACATTGTTCCTGGACTGAAACACAGAATCTCCAGGCTTTTACTTTGGGACACACTTTATAAGCTGATGAAGCCTAACAAACATCGGGCTTTGTTCAGCTCTGAATAGGTTCTATTCTCCATAATAGAAAACAAAATTTAGATAACCTAAAACACATGGGCTGAGGCAGGAGAACAGGCTGGGGAGTGAGGTCCTAAGGAAAGGGGCACTTAAAAACTTACAAAATTAGCATATGAATAAAAGGCACTGGCAAAACAGGAGGCTGGAAAGAAACCAACTAAAACAGAGGGCTACTATTGGCAGAAGCAGTTTCATCCCCCAGGGTTACAAGGTAACTTATGGCTGGCTCAACATAGTATTAATGTCTGCACCTCTCAGTGGAGATTTAAGATGCTAATAAGACAGAGGAAGTTGTGTAAAATTCCATGTAGCTGCTGGATTGTGTGCAGCAAAGCCAGCACTATGCAAATGATCAAGAAACCATTAACTCTGTAAAGAACCATTCAGCTACTGAATCCTCTCCTCCAGTCTTCCCCATCCTTGGAGTATACTATCCCTTTGTTACCAGGAAAAAAAATGAAGTTAAGCTTAATTTCTATTCTAGTTTACTTTCTCCTGCTGTGATGAACACCATGACCAAAAGCATTTTGGAGAGGAAAGGGTTTATTTGTCTTAGACATCCACATCACAGTCCATCATTGAGTTAATTCAGGGCAGGAACTCAAGTAGGAGCATAGTCAGGAATTGTTGGATTCAGTGTTGGGGTTCAGCCCCAACCTATCGAAGGGTACCTTGAAGCGGGGCAGTAAGGAAGTGAGGAATGCTATATAGGAAATATAGAAGTAGACAAAGAAAAAAGAGACACAGAATAGATCTCCCCCTTTCAAGATCAAAGCACAACGTACAACCAATTGTAGACCCTTCAAAATACCTGGTAACCACACCCCACGGCAAAGCATCTTGTGATTAGGCCTTGAGGTATAAGACACCTGGTAACCATGCCTTTGTATCTTATTTTGCAGCCTTGGAGAGCAACATAAACTGACTCTCTGACCTTCAGTCAAACCACAAGTTGAAATCTTTGTGGTCTCCCGCAAGGAACCATAGAGAAAAGCTTTTCTTGACTTGCTAAACTTCCTTTTTTTATGTAACCCAGAACCCCAGCTTAGGGTTGGTACCACACACAGTGGGATAGACCCTCGTACATCAAATATTAATCAAGAAAAAAAATCCCATGGACATATGATGGAGGCCTTTTTTAAGTTGATACTCCCCCTTCTCAGATTACAAATTGATATTCCCCCTTCTGAGATTACTCTACCCCATGTTAAATTGACAAAAAGAAATATGAAGGGTTCTTAGTCTCATTAATAAATAATTTAAAAACAGACTCAATCAGATGTTTGAGGACTTTCTTTTTTATTAGAGTTTGAGAATAAAACAAAAGGGGAAGCAGGTGTAAATCTTGGAAATGTGGAAGTCATGCCCTTTATGAATCAGGCACATGGCAGACAACTGGTCAGAAAAAGAAAGTAGGGAAGCTTCAGAGAAAGAGTGAGGAGGCACACAGTCCGAGAAAGCATGCTCAGGAGTGATGGGGGAGTGTCTTTCTGTACGCTGCAAATATGTGTTGCTCTGATTGGTGGATAAATAAAGTTTTGGCTTATGTCAAGGCAGTTTAGAGGCAGACAGGTAATTCAAAGAGAGATCCAGGAAGAAGGCTGGGAGAGACACCAGCAAGCCGCCCAAGGAGCAACATGTAATCGGACACGGGTAAAGCCAAGGAACATGTGGCAATATATAGATGAATAGTCATGGGCTAATTTAAGATATAAGAGCTAGCTAGCAAAAGGCTTGAGCCATGGCCATGCAGTTATAATTAATATAAGCCTCTGTATGTTTACTTGGGGGATGCAGTGGGAGAGATTTGTCCGAACTGCCGACAGGCCAGGATACAGGAAATCTTCCGACTACACGGAAGAGTGAAAGAAATGAAAGGAAATGGAAAAGTTACAGTATTCTGAATTAGGACTTGGTAAATTGGGTAGCTCTTTAGAGCCATGTGAAGGAAGCTCTAAAAATGACTATTCAGATGGTGGGGTTTCTGGAGGAGAAGTATATTATCTCACTATGGCAATAATTATTTCTGTCTCCATGGAATGCCTTCAGGCAAATCACCTTTCCTATGGGGTGGTCTCTTAGCCAGGGGATTACAGGTTTAGCTGGATTAAATATAGACAACAGAATACAATGTTTTAATCTTAAGAGCAGATCAGAATGCCATGTCTCTATTCAGGGACAAAGGTAGATGTCATGGGGAAGGGTGCCCATCCCCAATGTCCTTTAAGATTTCTGTAACATTACCCATTCAGGAGTGTTCTAGCTGTTTTCATGTTAAATTGATACAAGCTATAGTCATCTGAGAGGAGGGAATCAACAGAGGAAATGTCTCTGTACTATCAGGCTGTAGGCAAGCCTGTAGAGCATTCTTAATCAGTGATTGATATAGGATGACTCATTCCATGGTAGGTGATATCACCCCCAGGTAGGTGGTCCTGGGCTCTACAAGAAAGCAGGCTGAGCAAGCCATGAGGAGCAAGCCAGTAAGCAGCACTTTTCCATGGCTTCTGTACCAGATCCTGCCTCCAGGTTGCTGCTGTCCTGGAGGTCCTGCCCTGACTGCCTTTGATGATGAACTATGATATGGAAGCATAAGCCAAATAAAAAATAAACACTTTGCTTCCCAGCTTGCTTTTGGTCATGGTGTTTTATCACGCAATTATGGTGATATTTTAATTGTACAGAAATGTGATTTTATTTGTATGTTAATAAATAAAGTTGCCTGGGGGTCAGAGCTAATAGCAAGCCATAGCAGTGGGTGGTGGTGGTGCACACCTTTAATCCCAGCTCAGAGCTAGACTGATCTCTGTGTATTCAAGAATACAGCCAGCATGGAGACACATGCCTTTAATCTCAATACTAACCATAGAAGACCTGGAGGTCTGTACAGACAGGCAGTGATGAGGACGTCATGTTGTTGGGTTTACAACCAATGAGAAGGCAGAATAGAAAGTCTATAAAAAAGACAAACAGACATGAAGTTGGTCTCTTGTTGAGGAAGATAGCAGCGGCAGTGAAGGGTAAGGTTTTTAGCTTTTAGCTATTGCTCTGACCTCTTGGGCTTTCATCTTTGCTTTGGCTCTGTGTTTCTTATTTAATAAGACGGTTACATCTACAAGCAAGAGTAATCCTGACTAAGCCAGACCTTAACATCACTGAAGAATGGGCTGAAATTTGGTAGCATATAACCAATTTCTCCCATGAAAATCCAGTCATACAGTTGCAATTCTTCTCAGCATTGGGTATTAGTATTCAGTCAGACTTTAGGTTTCACCTCAGACATACCCTCTAATGACAGATGATCATTCAGAAAAAGAAAAATCAAGGACTAGGAAGCAGAAATCTCCTGGTATTCATGGCTCCCAACATAGACATACTAAAAACATCTCTTTTTGGAATTCCTATCCTAAGCAGACCAAAGAGTTCCTGTCTTGTGCCCTCCTCATTTTAAGAACTCTTTTTGTTTCTGCTATGATTCTGTTCACTTTGTACGGTGACATAAGAACTTGGAAGCTCTCCAGAGGGTCCCTCTGAACCTGATAGCAGCTCATATTGATACTATACACATAGGTAGCCTTACAAGAATGTTTTTCAGTAAAAGTCTGTAAGTGGACCTCATTAAGAGTTCTGTGAGAAGTTCCAGCTTTCCTCTGAGCATACACTCTACAATAGCAGAGTGGCTAGAGAAGAAAATTGTTTATAAATGGTGCAAGCTTAAGTAAGAGAAAGGAAAAAAAAATAATGGGCCAGAGATTTTAAAAATCTTCAGTATTTCAGGAAAAGTGGGCTAAAAGGGCGAGCTAGAGATGAACTGTGAAAAAAACATCAGGGGGTTTGAGAATAATTACTAGGAAAATGTACACAATAGGATTATGTGAGTTGAGGGGGGCATTGAAAAGCTGATTTCAATTTTATCAGCCTTGGGACTAAAAGAATAACAATTCTGGAGCAAAATAATATTTTAACAACCTGGGAACTTTATTCTGAGTTAAGGATACCAAATATAAGGGTAATGGTTCCTGACAGATTTCATTTGAAAACTGTAGAATGATTCCAAGAATTACTGGGTGGCTTCAGCACTTAAAGGTTTCAAAATGTGTCTAAAGAAAAAACTGATTTTTCATTAAGAAAAGGCTTTCCAAGTTCCTAATATTTCAAGATGTGGCAATAGCTTTGATCCTGCCAGAATTCGAAACTAGAAGCAGTTCAATCACCCACTCAGCAAGCAGATTAGTCACTGGGTTTTGTCAATTCTTTTCCCAAACTGCCTTTCATATCTAGGCGTCTGCGCCATTCCTAACCCTCCTTCAATTTCTTTATTAGTATTTTCATCTGCATGTTCTTTCCATTTGGTCATATCCCCCCGAATATGCCCAATCTACTCTGATCTCGAGACTCAACAGAGTAAGGCCTGAAAAGTCCTTCAGTGAGGGACAAGTAAAAAGTAGAAACATCAAAAGGAAGCTGTAACCAAGGATTCCTCTGAATCTCCATTAGCATGCTCCTAATTGAAGACCATTGTCTCCATCTCAAAACAGAACATCAGGCCTACCCTCCAGCCTTATCCTCTTGCTTCCAAAATCTTCCTACTAAGCAAGAAGCTGTATTCTCTCCCACCTGTCCCTGGCTTTAAGGATCTTTAATAGCCTCCTTTGGATTCTCAAATAGAATTTCTTTAGAAGAGTAACAATGCCCCAAGTCAACTCTTACCAAGTTCTGTAAATTCATCCAGTGCACTTTTTCCCCCCATGCTCCAGCCTTTTTTGAGTATTTTACTT
Source organism: Peromyscus leucopus (assembly GCF_004664715.2). Lineage (NCBI taxonomy): Eukaryota > Metazoa > Chordata > Mammalia > Rodentia > Cricetidae > Peromyscus > Peromyscus leucopus. The sequence goes on along the minus strand of NC_051064.1, from coordinate 1,461,757 downwards.
TTCCCCTCCCTGTGCTCTTCCCTCAGGGGACCTTCACTGCTGCTGTGTCATGAGGAATATTAGTCCACACAAGACAAGTATATGCTTAATTACTATTTTCTCTAGAAGTTATGTCTGACTTCTTAAAATTAAATATAGCTCTATTAAAAATAATTCTTATATGTACTTTTAAAAATCAATTTTATTTATTTTAATTTTGTGTGCAATATGTATGGTGTGTATGGGGAGAATACTTTCCCAAACCCTTTTAACCCTTATCAGCTGAAATTAGTCATGTTTTGAAAATTCTCTTTATATTTAATACACATGGATGAACTATGCAGTATATATTTGATTTTAAGTTTTATGATACATCTGTCTAACCTATGAGTGGAATATTTTATCTTATAATTTGATGTACATGTTAAGAGCTTGTGACAGACAAGCATCAAATGTGTGTTTTTTATAAAGCACACACACAGTGTGGTGGTTTGAAAGAAAATGGCCCCAAAGGGACTGGCACTATTGGGAGGTGTAGCCTTGTTGGAGTACATGTGGTCTTATTGGAGGAAGTGTGTGGCTTTGGAGGCAGGCTTTGAGGTTTCATATATGCTCAAGCCATGGCCATTGAATCAGTGCACTTTCTGTTCTCTGACAGATGTAAGATGCTGGGCTCCTTCCCCAGCACCATGTCTGCCTGCATTCAACCATGTTGCACCATGGTAACAATGGACTAAACATCTGAAAATGTAAGCCACTCCAATTAAATGTTTTTCTTTTATAGGAGTTGCTGTGGTCATGGCGTCTTCACAGTAATAACTAAGACGCATAGATTGCCCATTTTCTTCTTATGGAGGCCTATCTTGGTGTTCACTCTCTCTATCGTCAGCACTGAAATCTCTGGTCCTTTAGTTCCATGCTTTTTTCTCAGCTTTGACTTATTGCTTGATGTATACATCATGTATTCCAAGAGTTGCAACACAGGGGTGTTAAGAACTTAGATATTAATACACTGACTTTCCAAAAGCGACCTCATTCATCATCAATTGAGCCAGTGTAGAAATTGTTTTTCCTAATTAAAAAAAATACTGTCTCAGAATTTAATAATATCCTCCATGCTCTCCAAGCTTTTAGTAATGCTATTCTTGGTTCAATTTACAGACATTTCTTATTGTATTGGTTTTCTTTCTGAAAATGTTTAGGTTTTTTATTTCCTCATATTGTCTTGAAGTTCATAGACATGTATCTTCATGTTAATTATATATCTATCTCTCTGTATGTATGTGTATGTTTGTGAAGAATATCTAATAATTTTCCTGTGTTCAGTTTGCTTATTACATAATTTTCCTGTCTTTTATATTCTCCATATTCTCTGTCTTTTTCCTATTTGCTATGAAATAACTAAATTTTAATTTCCAAGTTTCCCCTTAAATTTGGAAATTTTTATTCCATAAAACTTGAGTTTCAATGAGCTCTGTCTTGTATGCTCTCACAATCTATAGCTTCTCATTGGGACATTACGGAAACATTCTATAAAGTCTCCAAGGATGAGTGTTGCTAATTTCCCTTCTTAGCTTGGGTTGTTCCATTAAGTTGTACTGTGTGTATTCGTTGCATTTTCTACATTTCATTTTTACAAGTTCTTCAGTTCCTAATTAGCTACATTTCAAAGAAAACAACAACAGCAAAAAGCCAAACAGTTGGGGATGGGTTTTGTTTTTCTGTGTGAGCCTTCTATGGGGGGCCTTATGAAGTAGTCTATGTAAATATTTGTGGGTTGCCTCTCTTCTTTGATCTCATCAACTTCATAAAGAAGAATGACCCAATGTTCTTTTTTGTCTCTGCTCATTGCTCCCAGAGCTAAATGTGCCAGCAGAGTAGGCTGAGGAAGGGAAGGGGCGTCTCACCACTCAGGACTCAGGATGGTCATTTACCATGCCACAGTCTTTCTTCAGTACCTGGTATCTTCAAATAGAATTGAGTTTCTCTTTCAACCTCCATCTTCTACTATGATAGCAGTGAATAATTGCCTGGTGAAGTGAGGTAGAGATCCCACTTGTCTGTTTTGTTCCTTGTTTAAATATTCTGTAAAGCACTGTATCTCAATACATAGCCTACAAAAATTTCCAATGTCTGTCATTTCTTGAGTTTTTCTGAGGTTGCGCAGAATAATTCTACCTGGATTTGGCACTTTACAACTGCCTCAAGACACTGTAGGCATAGATTCATAGTTTACTTTCAGCTGAGGCACTTACAGCACAAGTTTCTAACTTCTGCCTTCCTTTCTGCTGCTTTTTATGGTTTTGTTCTTTTGTTTTGGTATCTGTTGGTCTAACTATCATCTATATATAATCAATCTATATATCATCTACCATCTATCTATCTATCATCTATGTATTATCTAAATATATATATATATAGATAATTGATGTAATCTATCTACATATCATCTATTATCTACCTCTATCTCTCATCATGCTACTCTCACTCTAGTATAAAGGAAGAAGCAGAGGCAGATGTCTGTTTTTTTGTGTTAACCTAACCCCAGCCTTTACTTACATGCTCAGTATTACACATGAATATTTTCAAATTCCACCCTATTTTGAATTCATACTCTATCTTCATGCTTTTCCTCCTACAAATATTATTTGCCTTCAAGAGATGGCATAGATCCCTTGAAGTACGAGAAAAAAAAATAAATACTTTGTCTTTTTCACCAGTACTTTATGAATGGAGTGGGAATGCTCAGTATCTATCAGGCACACAATGACTATTTGTTTAATGGACTCAGGGTCTGGATGATGGCTTTGATACAAGGTCACTCTGATTAACACAGCTGTGGTTCTTCATTGACTAGGGTTAAGCTGTCACTCCTTAACTGGTTCTGTAAAACTGCAATCTTCTCTCAACATGAGTTCACTTTCCACTCCCTCATGGTGGGAGGTGTGAACTCCTTACTTCTACTGTGCTATATGTAATTCAAGGCATTTCTTCCACATATTCCTTTCTCTTTTGCCTTTGTTCTCTATCTGTGCATGGTCACCTCCTTGAGTTCCTTAATAATAGAGATCACATATAACCATCTTCTTTAAGAGTCTTTTGGCTCATTAGCTGAGGATGGTCCTTTCTTCTCTACTTATGTCTTTCGGAGTTTAGATACTTAAGTGCCACAAAATAGTAATACTGAGCATCACCTGGATTTTTGTGTCAAATGAAAACTCCTGGGCCCTGTTAAGGATTTTCTACCTCAGGTTTTTCATTTTCAAAGATCCCCATGTGGTTTGTGGACTAGACACTGAAAAGTATGTTTCACAAACACCTCATAATGAACCTTTGAGTTTCTTGAATGTTTTTACTGATTCAGATTTCTTTAAGTAATAGCATTATTTCACTATATATGATGATAAACATTTCTGGAAGAAAAAGGAAAAGAAGAACATAGTAAACTGAACGTTAGAAAGGACCCCTCTTGCACTCAAATTCTGAAAGCTGTATCTAGTCTTCAGTTTGTGTGTGGTCTGTGTAGAAATTGGTCAGACAGCTACAAACCATGGGATGCCAAAGATGGTGAGCTACCCACTACGTTCTGGCAAGAGGGAAGAAAGCATTGTTGCAAGGGTTGCTGAAGCACTGTAACCCTACTGACCTCTTAGCTTTAGACACTGACACCTTAGCTTCAGCTATGAGAAAATATATTTCTGTTCATTTAAATCATACTTTGTGGTAGTTGGTTAGGGTAGCTGTAGGAAACTGACACAGCCCCTAAGACCAAATCCCTCTCTCAATTTCATGGCTATGAGACATGATTAACAATCATCTTTTTTATTTTCCTCAGAGCTCTTTCTACTCCAGGACTTTGGTATGAACAGCTGAATCTGTTAAATACTTCGTTAAAGGTTTTGTCCAAAAAAATTTTTAGTATTTGGGGGCATTTTAAGTATGAGAAGTAGAGAGACTTATTGTCTTGTACGCAATAGGCCCTATTATTTCACATTTTATTTTGAAAAATCTTTTTCCACACGTTGTTTAACTGATGATATTTTGTTAGAACTCTGGTTTTGTGTGCCCAGAGTTCTGCAGCATAAAAATAAAAATTGAAACAGCCAACCAAAAAATAAATAGAGGCGCCAAGCCATCTTCTGTGGCCTGCTGTGAAGTCTTGAAATATCTTATTCTGTCAGCGTGATTTCATAGCAGGATGAAAAATGTCAAAAGTGCGGATGACAAATCAGTCTAGTGAGGAAAAATGACTCTCGGACGAGAGACGTCATTTGTCATGATTGCCATTTGACTGCATTCTCCCCTCTCCTCTCCTTCATGCGAATGCAATTTTGTCATTAGTTTTAAATTATCTTTACTGCACAATGGTCTGATCATGAAAATTATATTTCCATTCCAAGAGTTTTGTAAAATAATAAGTTTCAAAATGTGACTGTATTATCTTTGTGCATTTCGGTGTATTAAAAAATTCATTAGTGCTTAATTTGCCAAATATTACTATTTTTTAAAAAATAGCCACTTTTTTCCTAGACATAGGTAACACCATGGCTTAAATTTTTTTTTTGAACTGACACAGCTGAGCACAGCTCTCTGAGCCACTGCATAATATGGGTGGTAATTAAGCCACAGCTTCAAGGTTGCATGAGCACAAGACAATTCAGTCTAATGAAGTATCGATCGGCGGCAGTCGAGGTAAAACAAGTTGACATTCATTTAGAGGTAGCAATGTGACTATACCACAATGCCACCAAAGAAATAGAGGGAACAAACAATGAGGCTGAATTTTAATCTTGCAAACACAATTAAGAATCTTATTTATAGCATGCTGCTATCACTTAAGCTGAAGCTAATTGCGTACTTACTGCCCTGACACGAGATACCTAAATCAGCAGAAATTATATATCCTTAGCATAATGGCCAAAAAGGGAAAGAAACACTGGGCAGAAGTTTAGGGCTTCAATTAGATATAACAAACTCTCTTAGAAAACTGTGTTGATGAAAATGTTTGAAATTGAATTTTCCACCAAGTTGTTTTGCACAATTAAGCTCATCTTTAGGGGCTCTGAAGAGTAACCCAGAAAAGCAGAACTCTAAACACATTAAATAAACCTTTAAGCTCAGTGTAGGTTTACTATGTCATAATGATTAACACCTGTATTCAAAGGAACATGATTTACTAAACCTCTATTGAAATGACCTTATTTTCCCAGAAGCACATTAACTGGCTATTGCATTAGCCACGTCATTGAGGAAGAGCCAGATTTCTCAAAATTAAATTTCTCTTTCAGGAACATGTGGAACTTAAAGCCCAGCATGCTTCCCAATGTCCAGCTATCATAAGCATGAAAACAGTGTGTGTAAAACACTGTTTAAAAATGTTGAAAAAAAGGTTTGCCATTTTAACAATACACTCGATAGTTATCAATAATTATTTAATATTTAATTTAATATGGTAGTCTTTAGTTAGCAAATATCCTTTAAAATATCACATTTTCTACTTGGCTAATCTATTGGGGGGGCAGAGACAATTGAAATTATGTTTTATTTTGTAGTCAACTATGGAAGAATTTTAAATGTGTTCCATGTTTTAACGTTTTTTCCCCAACAAGGTTTTTACTTAATTTTAAATAAATCAGCAACAGAAATATGTTGTTAAATATTCTCTGCGACATTAAGCACAAAACTAGTATCTGGGAAGCTTGTATTTGGAAAAGTGTGACTTAACTATTTGGAAGGTTGCTTACCTCAGTGAAGGAGCCAGTTTATTTTTCTTCAGAATGGATATGAAAACGTGTTTATCACCAATGCTGCCAAATGAAGTTCTAACTGCTCAATGGCAGTAAATGTTGAAAAAAGCTTATGCTAATCAATAGATTCAGTTTTACTGGCATTATACAACATCCAGGAGACAAATTTTCCCATGAAACATACCCCCAGATAAGAGAGTGCTAACATGTCTAATTATATTATAGACCTCAGGCAGATGGACATTTTCTTTAAAATACTAATAACAGCTGTTAGGATTCGCAGGAATTGTGCCCTATTTTTGGTAAGAAAGAGGGCATTATCTTTGCTGATTATTTTAATTTGATAATGAATATATAGGACTCCAATTGTGTGATTTAGAAGCTTCAGTTTATCACTTCCCATTTTAATTTTGTTTTGCTTTTTAGTTAGTTTTAAATCAATAAACTTGTTCATCATGAAGTACCTTCTATGATAGCTATAATTAATACACTTATATTGATATTTGAATATAATATTAAAAATACTGTCATCACTATAATGATGTGGAATAAACTACTGTGCAGAAAGCCCAGAAATTGTAGTTTCACAATCAAATGATTATCTGTTAATTCCTCTCATGTTATGAAAGAACATTGATAGAAGAATAAGACACATGCAGTTGCAGAAATGACTTACCATACATTGATATATACAGACACAACACACGTTCCAGAATAAATTTCTCAATTCACTTTTAATTTTAAAATGTTTCAGAAGAGCGAATCTTATGTATATTACTCAATTTCTCTCAGGAATGATTTCACACACACACACACACACACACACACACACACACACAATTTAAAGGCAACTCTCTAATGAGAACTCGGTACTGTTAGGGGATTAAAATCTTACAAAATTACACAGTATACACTCATAAATAAGTAATAGGAGGTAATAAAACATATTTCTTAGTATGCAACTTTTTTCTAGAATTAGGAGAGCAAAGCTCTATTGGACTTTTCTTGTATAAGTGATGTAGCTCACAAGAATAGCCTATCAGACTTGACTTTTGAAATGTTCTTAAATCTTCACTTTACTTCTGCATTTTCATCAATTGTATGTGCATATTCATAGGCTAGTATTGATAACCCCATTTGAAATTTAAACATATTTAGTGTGATTGGGGGGAAAAAGAGTGCTGATAAAAATTTAACCATTTTTCTTGTCCATGACTTAGCATTGAAAGGATGATTAGACATGCCTGCCATTTAACAGCTATATGTAGGAAATTTATATCAGCTCCCCACTATCTAAAACTAAGAGAATGTCACAGAAGAGGGAGCAGCCAGAATGTTAGAGCCTGAAGATGGGGGAACTGAGAATGCTAACTTCTAAACATGCCATGGATGTTCTATATATAAATTCACAGAAGCAGCAATTATCTGGACAGGACCTAGACAAGACCAAGACATCCCATATCTCAGCAAGATGTGGAAGGGGCCCCAAGGCCTCATCTCTACTAGAGGAGTTATTGGTAATTCAATGTTGCCTAGGGAAGGAAAATCATTCTCCTTTGGGGATGCGATTGCAGGTAGATTGCTCATACCTTTGTAGATAGCCACACACTAATGTACATTTTTGGCATCACTAATTATATCCAGAAGGTTAATAATAACAATATAAAAGTGAATTCATTACCTTGATTGCTGTCATAAAATGCTATGACCAAGGTAGCTTTAAAAACAGTGTTTAATTGGGATTGCAGTTCCAATAGAGTTAGAGTCTGTGATGGTGGATCCGCAGGAACAGAGCTGCAGGAACAGCTGAGAGCTCACATCTCAGACAGTAAGCAGGAGGCAGAGTATGTTCCCTGCGAACCAGGTTAGTCTTTTGAAACCTCCTTTCCGAACAATTCCAACAATTTAGGACCAAGTATTCAAACATGAGTATATGAGGAGGAGGGCATTCTTCTTCAAACCACACAGAGAACATGGAGTTGGATAGTGGTGGATGACATTATCAATATACCTAATATAAATGTACTAGTCTTTAAAGAGTAAAAGACTATTCAAAAAATTAAAGTAATTTTCATTGTATAAGGAAGAAATCACTAATGTCAAAGATAATATAATACCAGTGAGGAAACAGGCAAAAATAGAGAAATATTAAAATCTATAATATCATGTAAATATTGATGGTCATTTTCTGGCTTCTGCAACATAAAAAGGTGAATACATAAATGTGTTGAGACTTTAAGAAAGACTATGTAATTTTATAGTCAGGATCATTTAGATAGTCTTACTGATAGTTTATTAAACATTCAATAATTACTGTAGAAGACTGAAGATAATCTAATTGCTGGGAAAACCATATGTGGAAAAATTCAATGAAAAAACTCCTATTTTTCATTGTTTTTTTTTCTCCTATTCCATAGTGGTAACTGTTTGGCAGTTTTTGTTTTCTATATATTTCCAGATACTTTTCATGCATAGAGACATAAATCACCTCCTCTAATTTTTCCCACACAAATAAGAATATTATTTCCCTTTATTATATCTTCCTTTTGTTTCATGCAACAATGCCATAATTCATTCAAGCTGAAACACCATCTGTTGAAAGATATACTTTTATTTTACAATCTGCCAAGAATAAAGACTCTACCAGTTAAACTATAATACAATACTCTTTATCATTTAGAGTTTATTTTAAACATAACAGATGTGTCCTTTTAGTTTAAATTGATTGTCTGTTCTATAAAGTATCCATTCTCTGTGCATTCATTAAAAAGAAAAATTCAAGCAAATATACATTAATATAAACTATAATTTCATATTCAAAAACCAAATTCTCATAAGTACATTTCAAGCTGGAGAATCTGCAGCCAGCATTTCCCTCCCAATACATTACTGTTTTTTCTATCAAATGCTTAAGTGGTTTAGTTATTCTTAAAAGAAGACTTAAAATATATGGAAAGCCATTGGCCCATTTCCTGCATCTTCCAAAACATGCCAAAACCACCAGCTGACCCTAAGTGACCAAAGCACACTCTTCTAAGCCCTCAAAACCCACGTGGTTGTCCCTTGGGTTTTTCCTCAAGGCAATGATGACCATTCCACATGGCTGAGACAGTGTTTTGTTGTGTAGGCAGCAAAATGATATCATAGCCACCTTAATCATCTAGATGTCTGATACACAAATAACTTTAAATTGCCTTTTAAAAATGAATAAAAGAGTACATTTTGGACATCTGCCCATTTGTGCAAATATATTTTGTCTCTACCATTTCTGAGTGTAGGATTATGGTATATTTGTGTATTTCTAGTTAGTAAAGTAACAGGCCTCCCCTGAAAAATTTTTAGTTTCCATCAATTTTTTTTTTAAACTACTTTTATTTTTTGAGATTATAGTATCATTACATCGTTCCATCCTTGTTTTTACTCCCTTCCAGCCCTCCCATGTAATTCCCTTACTCTCTTTAGAATCCATGGCCACATTTTTTTTAAAAAAAAATGGTTTGTATATATGTGTGTGTTCTAAATGTATAAACACAATTTGCTCCAATTCTTATATGTCTTTTCTTCACCCTACACCTTCAAATTGCTTTGCTTGAACAATACTGGAGAAACAGTTTGCATGCTTCTGTGTATGCCTACCAGCATATCTACATATATACACATTTAAATTTGATATAATTTTATATGATTTCCTTCCTTCAGGACTTGCATTCTGTGCATTAGAATTGCATTCCCTATCATCACTAATATGTATTTTCAACTTTAAAAATGAACAATCTGAAGGCTGTTTCTATGTCCTTGGGGCTGTCTAGTTCCATATTCCTTCATCAAATTTATTTATATTTTCCATTTATATGACAGAATCTGTGTCTTGCATAAAGAAGGTCTCCACTGTCTCATATTACATTAAAATTGTATGCACATTTCAGTGTTTACCTTTTGGAGATTTTCCTTCTTTCAGTAAAGGATAATAGAAGATAGGTAGGTAGGTAGGTAGGTAGGTAGGTAGGTAGGTAGGTAGATGATTAGATGGATAGATAGATAGATAGATAGATAGATAGATAGATAGATAGATGATAGATAATGATAGATAGTGACAGACAGAGTGAGAGAGGCAGAGACAGAGACAGACCACAGATTATTTTGTTAGTCATTTCTATCTGAAATGACATTTAAGGAACCTGCAAGAGCATATTTTCCTAACTATCCTAGAGACAGATGGGGCTTTAGACTTAGCACAAGCCTGAGTAGCATCTACATTGCTGGCCTTTTTGTTGTTTGTTTGTTTGTGAAAAACAGAGATCCAGTAAAGATACTTTTCCTCTGAGTCAGTGTATTGGGAGACCCAAGATTTAATACCAATATTGACCTTCTGAGTTTAGAGTTTATTTCACAGAATGTTAATACTCCAAGTATTATCTGAGCAAAACACATTTGAATAAACACAATGTAAGGACTTAAGAAAGTTGATAGTTAGAATTGTTTGTTCAGTTGTTCCTAATGGGAAGCTAAAGCAGCAACACCTTGTAATGTGGGACTGATTATTTTATCTGATTTTTAGTTGGCAACTGTAACCCAGATGTAATGATAAAATTTCTCCACATCATTTAAACCAGCGATGAGCAAATTAATAAAACATGAACACCCTCTTCTTTTTAAATATGTTGCTTGATTCAGAAACTAAAAATCATCTTCAAGTGACATTCTTTTTTTTTTTTTTTTTTGGTTTTTTGAGACAGGGTTTCTCTATGTAGCTTTGCGCCTTTCCTGGAACTTACTCAGTAACCCAGGCTGGCCTCGAACTCACAGAGATCCGCCTGCCTCTGCCTCCCAAGTGCTGGGATTAAAGGCATGCGCCACCACCGCCCAGCCTTCAAGTGACATTCTTAATTCTCATTTATATTATCTATTTACAGTCTTAGTGCAAACAAAATAAACTTTTGATGATAGTAACTATAGCAACTTCTAAGATCATGGATATTATACATATGTATAACACAAAACTAAGTGACACTGAGACACACGAGATACAATAGATGTTTATTTCTGTAAAGGATGCTTCACCAGCCATTATTGAAAATTCTGTTTATGTCATCAGCACACTGACTGATAGCTTGATCTTAAAACAACATGTTCCTAAATATCCGACACAAAGATCAGATTTTAACTAAGCTAGCAATCTTTTCTTGTTTGAGGATGTGTTGGGAAAATTTCCAGTATTCCCCAAAGTTTGGTGACCAAGGATAAAATACCCTATTTGAAAACTGTTGAAATCTGGTACTGAAGAGATGGATCAATGGTTAAGAGCATTGGCTGATGATCCAGAGGACCCAACTTCAATTCCCAGCACTCACATGGAAGTTCATATCCATCTATATCTACAGTTCAGGGATTCTAACACCCTCCTCTGGCCTCTGAGAACATTGCATGCACATGGTACACTGGCACACATGCAGGCAAAACACCTATACGTCTAAAATAAAGTAAGTTTTTAAAAAGAAAAATAGGCACATTCTGAAAATTGGAAACAATTCAAATAAATAATGTTATCTTAAAGGATACGTTTCAGAGTATTGAAATGGATATACTTTAATTAAACCAGTTACAAAATAGTGCATTTCAACATCCTAAAAACATTAGCATATGCTATGTGATTAAGTTATATTTGAAATACAACTTAATATAGTTATATTCCATCACTGTCCTAAAATAATTTCTTTTAGTTATGGAGCTAAGAAAACTGAATTAGGATGTGGGATTAAATTCTATTGAAAGCTCTATTTATATGTATGTAGCATTTGTTATGACAGAGTTAGTGTTATCATTCATGAGTTGTGGAGGTTCAAGAATTAAGTGAGGTCACTTGACGGCATCTAGATGGCTCTGAGTGTCCTAAATATTTTCCTGTAGAAGCAATTATTCTTCATTCATTTTGTAGGATCTTCCTGCCTGATCGACAATTCTATTATCTTTTTATTTGTAGAAAAGTAACTAAACACATCTCCTTTATGTAAGAATAACCCAATTCTTCTGCCTGTTCCCTATACTGTTCCTCGTTCCCCTAAATATTTAACTCAAGCCAGGTCCTCAAATCCTCAGAGGCAAATACAGAATTATTCTCAGAGAGGAAAAAATATAGTGAAAGACTTTCAATATTTTTGACAAAAATATACATGTAGATGGACACATGGGAGACTAATTCAGTTGGTAAACTGCTTGCCTTAAGACCCGAGTTTGATCCCTGGGACTTACATAAAAAGCCCATGTGTGAGAGCATGATTATGATCCTGGTCCTGGGGATACAGTAATAAACAGATCATGGGAGTCACTGGCTGTCCAGCCTAGTCTAATAAGTGAACTCTTGGATGGTGAAAGAGCCTATCTCAAAATGAAAATGTAGATGGTGCTAAAGGAGCAAAATCCAAGTTTAACTTCTGATTCACCCACTCACACTCACCCATCGGCACACACACACACACACACACACACACACACACACACACACACGCATACATGCATACACACGAATGCACATGTACACACACATGCATATGCACATATGCACAAACTGTATATATTTATATATATATATATATATATATATATATATATATATATATATATATATTTGGATGGATTGTATGATAGAAGTTATGGGATACAAAAACCGAGTAAAGAGAAACAAAATATTAGGCAAAGCTGAATTTCTCAATGTGGATGATTCGTGTGAGATTTGTAATTAGTAAAATGGGTTCTTGGAAATCGCCCTTACTGTAGGTTTGAAGGCTAAAATGTATGCAAACAATAGTGACCTCTATGGGACAAGTTTGAACTATTGGAAATCCCTTATTAAAACTACCATAAAGGAAATTCAAAATCAGAAGGGAAAATTTTTTATTCCCCCCCTCTCCTCTAATTACATCCCTAAAAGTCCAAAGGACACGATGATATTAGGAAGCACATAGCTGGGAAGACCTCCGATATTCCTCTCAATTGCTGTCTATGGTTTCTTCTTCTGGTGGTGGACAGGTGGACAAAGGGTGTAATGACTCACACTATCACTGAGCGAGGTCTTCAGGTTGAATAGCGACACTGCAATGGCAGTCCAGGACTTTACCTTTCTGAAACAAGTGATAAGTAGAGGTACCTCAGGATGGAGAGAAAAATCTGAGAACTGGTAACGGTGACAGTTCTGCACTTCTTAAACTCTAAGACAGGTAGTACATTTAGTTTATTTTCAAGCACAATTGTAGAAGAGTAAGTATAAGTTTAGATTTGCTAAATTAAGGGTTATCTTGAATTATAGCATGAAGAACAATAATTTATTCACTTCTAAGTGTAAGTCTTTTCAGAGACCCTTAGCCAGTTGAAAAAAGGGAAAGAAAGGAGCTCTTGAAAAACAATCATTACTTGTCCAGGTCCCTGATGTAAACATGTGCAAAGTAACTCCCAGTCATTCTCAAGGAAGCCACAATTGGAGAAATGAGAAGACTTTTCAACATCAGTTAGACATCAGTTCTGCAGTCACATTAAACACCATGACCTAAATAACCACAAAGACAATTAATTCAAGTAAACGTTTGTGACTTTAAGGATTAACAAATTTGCCTTGAGTCTATCTTACAGTGTTAAGTGAGTATGTGAAACGATTATAGATTAACACAGCTGAATATAGAACTATACTAAGTATATGTAATAGCCTCAATGAATCCTTCTCCTACTTCTATAGTCCGATGAGTAGCCAGATGAAACTTCTAAAAGTGAAAAATACAAACTATATCTCCAAGATAATCATATAATTAGCATGACACAGCAAAACAGATTTTAAAAATACTGATTCAAGTCCTTTTTAGTACATTTGTTCAAACAGTGAAAAGAGAGAATTGGTTTTGAAGAATAATAGTGGGTTTTCAAAATTATATCAATGATAACTTCATGATTGCTGGTGTGCATGCTTGTGTGTATGTGTGTGTGTGTGCACATCCATGCACACACACACAAAGTATGTGATACTTAGAAAAAAAAAGTCTAGAGCTCAAAAATAGCCACAAATTACTACTTATTTTCTCCAAAATAACTATAATATCCTATAGCTTAGATATATAAATATTACTTCATCTGCTTTGTAAAAATATAAGTATAAGCAAGAAAAAAAGAAAAGAAAAAACACTGCAAACTAACAAGGAAAGGTTAACTTGTCATGTTTAGATAACTCCCAGTAGAAGATCAGTTGCAGAATATCTGAATCTAAGATACTTCAGCCTCTCTTGCTGTTTACAACATATTCATGTTCACAATAGCTGCTTCTTAGTGAGCTGATACTGTCATGTGTAAGTCCTCTCTCTCTCTCAGAGAGAGAGAGAGAGAGAGAGAGAGAGAGAGAGAGAGAGAGAGAGAGAGAGAGAGAGAGCTCTCACAGATCATTATATCTGGCAAGGCTTCAAGAGAGCAGAATTCTGATAAGAATATGGAGCTTCTTTTAGTCCAGTCATGCCCAACTTGCAGCTTAGATGAAACTGCAAGGATAGTCCTCTGGGATTTGATAAATGACACCTCAACTAAGGTAGGAAGTGACAGATGAGGAGGAAGTGCTTTGCTAGAATAAAGAATAGACAAAAATTAGGAAAACTTATAGCTACATTGTCTGCCCTTGAGTTAAAGAGAAGATCCACTTCTGAGGATGGAAAACTAGCCTTGCACAAAATAGTAGCAGTAATAATAACTAAAAGTTGAAAACACAAGAAAATTGTAAAAATGATCAATAATGGCTACAGGAAGGGTTTACAAGACCAGACGGCCAGAGCGATAATTTTGGCATTGGCCATACTTTTCCTATTGTAATTTTCTCCTCCACAAAACAAATATAAAACCTTCTGGTAAATAAGTGCACTGTTTTGTAGCTATCACCACCATCCATCTCCAAGACTCTTATATTACCCCAAACTGAGACCTTGGGCACTAGCGCCCCTTCCATATCATTTCCCTTTGTAATATCCACCATTTGACTTTTTCCACATATGTACCCTTCCTAGGTGTCTTCTGTAATGTAATTAAATAATGTCCATCACCTCAAAGGAAGTAGTGTGATGAAAAGAATGCACACATGGGAAAAGATGAGGATGCTTTCCAGGAAGACTGAGCGCAAGAGGAGGAAATGTGAGAAGTTCTGTTTTATCTGGTTTCAATTTTAAATCTTTTGTTCATTTAAGCTGAATTCTGAGAGACTATCCTTCCCCTGCACCCCCCATCCGGACTCTTTCACCTCACTGAACCTCAACATATGCCCAGGGATCTGGAATTCCACTTTCTAGCTTGTTTCATTTTCTTTTTTTTTTTTTTTAATGTTACATAGTATTTAAAGGTAGCAAGTTAATTAACATCTGCTACTCTTTCCCCCACACCTATAAATTTGCTTTATAAGCTATGTTTTGTTTTAAATTCCAAAGTAACTTGAAGTTGAAAAATGAAGACTTGGAAAATATGTGAATCTACTATAAGCATAAAAAACATTATTTATCCATAAAAAGAGACTCTCTTAAAATTGTCTATAACATGAGTGGAACTTGATTTATTAGGTTAAAGGTAATAAGCAGGTGCAGAAAGATAAGGGCTTTCCTATCTCACCCTCAGGCATATTCTAAAGATGTTGATCCTACAGAGGTTTGAGAGAATGGGAACATGAGTCTGAGTTATGGGGAAGAGGGATGGGGGAGGCTGACCAATTGCTACTAAGTAATCTTTCTACAATATAAGTTCTTGTGTGATACAGCATACACGTATGCATAGTAAAATACCACAGTAATTCGTTAATATGTCTATTTTTTAAAATTTTGACACAAGGTCCTAAACTCACTATATTGATGAGAAAAGCCTCAGACTCAGAGATCTGCCTGTCTCTGTCTCATCAGTGCTGGAAGAGGGGCATGCACAACTGGGCCCAGCCAGTACAATTTTTATTACTAACAATTTATACTTAAATTTTAAAGAAAAATCATAAAAACTATAAAAATGTAAAATTTGAACTCTTAGCATTATGTTTCTAAATAGTACCTTGGACAATAAAAAAGTCACTATAGAATGTATATGAAACATTTTGATTGGAATAATAATAACAGTAACAACTTATGGCAAACTTTGTGAGATTCAGCTAAACATTTAGGAAGTAAGCTGGAATACCAAGTGCATGTGGACACTGCAATACCAAGTGCATGTGAATACTGGAATACCAAGTGCATGTGAACACTGGAATGCCAAATGCATGTGAACACTGGAATACCAAGTGCATGTGAACACTGCAATACCAAGTGCATGTGAACACTGCAATACCAAGTGCATGTGAACACTGGAATGCCAAGTGCATGTGAACACTGAAATGCCAAGTGCATGTGAACACTGCAATACCAAGTGCATGTGAACACTGGAATACCAAGTGCATGTGAACACTTCAATACCAAGTGCATGTGAACACTGGAATACCAAGTGCGTGTGAACACTGCAATACCAAGTGCATGTGAACACTGGAATGCCAAATGCATGTGAACACTGGAATACCAAGTGCATGTGAACACTGCAATACCAAGTTCATGTGAACACTGGAATGCCAAATGCATGTGAACACTGCAATACCAAGTGCATGTGAACACTGGAATGCCAAGTGCATGTGAACACTGAAATGCCAAGTGCATGTGAACACTGCAATACCAAGTGTATATATAAGAAGAAAACAAAAACTAAATTTTAATGATCTAGGCATCTTCCACAAGCATCTAATGAAAGCTGCGCATATTGAACAAAAATATCATGGACAAGGAAAGTACAAATGAGTCAGAACTAATGAAACAGAAAAGAGATTCATAATAAATGGAACAGAAAACAAATGCAGACCCAGGAACTACGTACCAATTATCAAGATCAAATATTGTTAAAGAAACTTTACTGCATGTTTCCATCATTCATAAAAATATTAATAATTAAGTTAAATTAAATAGTTTCAAAATGCTGGTTTTTTGATCCAATTAAAGAAAATACAGGCAAAAAATATTTTGCCAGACCAAACTTTTAGTGTTCCTAAGGGAAATCACAGCAGTGGTGTGAAGTGTGGTTGTCAAGAATTAGAAAATTAGGATTTTCCAACTTAGGTGATGACATCATCATGATCTGGACACCAAATATAAAAAATACATTATAAGAAAGAAATCTGCAAGACATCCTCACCACATTCAGAAAAATAAGATTTTTTATAGCCTAGCAATGTCAACATAAGTGGAATAATCTATAATTATTATAATTACACTTTATTATGATTTATATAAAATGAGGATCATAAATTTGATTGAATATTTTACAAAAACATTACTTTTTAAAAAGGAAGGAAATCCAATATTTATAATGCACGGGAAAGTGTTTGCTGAAATTCTACATCAATTCAGGTAAGGACTGATGGCTCAGCTCACAACCAAATATATAAGGATTTTAAAGACAATTAGAGTAATTTCTTTAGCATAGTAAAAGAATAATAATAAAATTCTGACATCATATATTACACTTAATGGTGAGATATTGAGAATTTTCATTTGGATCTGGGAAAGAAATAGGAAAGGTCACTTTTCATTATCTCTCCTCAACATGATAGTAGATGTTCTGAACAGTAAAATAGGGCAATTAAAAAGTAAAAGGACTGTGAACTAGAGAAAAATAAATTATCATCTTCTAAAAATAATAATTGAAGGCTGAAAAATCCAAGTAAAGTAACAAATAAACATGGCACGTTTAGACACAAAGCAAATATGCAAACATCCAATGAAAATTCATGCCATCAAGAGTTAGAAAACAGAACTGGTGGACAGCACTGGAAGAACATGCAGCAGAAAAAATTATCCCAAAGTTCCATCTCTCTCAAGCCTACTCAAGTTGATATTTTCATACTCTTCATGGTGGGTTTTTTAAATTTTTTTTTAGCATGTTGATTTGTTTTTAGAGCTTTACATGTTGACTTTTGAAGTGTGGTAATTCTCGAGGGTATAACAGTGTTGTGTTCATCCCCACCATTTGCTGATACTGCCTCTTTAAGCACCAATTCCATTGGATCTCTACATGTAGTGAGTATTAGAAAACTGAGTCCATCTTTCCGTGTGGATAAGTAGTTACTTTGTACTGTTTATTAGAGAATCTTTCATTCCTGTATTGATCTGGAATATGCTTTTCATCAGATATTAAATTGCTGAAAGAAAAAGTCTGCTTATGAATTTTCTATTTCATCTCACCAGGCAATGTTTTATTCTGACCAATAATTCATGCTAAATATCATAATATCAAAATTAAATTTTATATTTCAAAAACCAGATTTCCATAAATCTTCAGGAATAATTTTTAGATGTTTGTTCTTCTTCACAAGAGTAATAACTCATTTTGGTTTTATTATCAAACCACTGATGCAATTCTATATGATTTTTGACTCTCACCTATGAATGAACTGATAAAGAGAGATTTATGAATTTTAGTATTGGCAAAGATGAAGTATAATTTTCTCCTTTAAATAATTCATAATTATTAAAATTTTTAAAGTTTTATCAGCATATTATCTAGATAAATATAGGAAATAAATGAAAACTTCTGAAAGAAGTGTGAAGACTCTGTGTGTACTTCAAGTGAGGCAGATACTTCACAGATATCACACTTTAAATATTAAATATTATCACTAGAGGCAAAAACAAAGTCAATGTGCTTCAAATACATCAAAACTTGCTGGCCTATCATCACCACTAAATAATGAAGACACTTGAAGATGGCTCATTAGGTAAAAGCAATTGCTGTGCATAAACGGAGATCTGAGTTTGACTCCCCAGCCCTCAGGTAAAGATGGACATGGCAGAGTATATGTATAATCCTATCGACTCCACACTGATGGGTGGAGACAGGTGAATTCAAGTAGCTTGCTGGCCAGGTAGTCTAACCAAACTGGAAGCTTCAGCTCCCTGATAGAAGCTGCCTCAAAATATAAGATGAGGGACAATGAAGGGTGACACCTCATGTCCTCTTTTGACTTCCACAAACATGTACAAGTATGTGTACCATCTGCACACACAAGAGTGCACATGGCACACTACACCGTACATACATACACACATACATACACACACACATACATACATACATACACACACATACACACATACATATATACACACATACACACACACATATATACACACATACATACATACACACACACACATACATACACACATACATACATACACACATACATACACACACATACACACACATACATACACACATACATACATACATGCACACACATACATACAAACATACATACGCACATACACACATACATACATACACACATACATACACCATACATACATACATACACACATACACACCCATACATACACACATACATACATACATATATACACACACATACACACATACATATATACACACATACATACATACACACACATATATACACACATACACACACATACATACACACATACATACATACATGCACACACATACATACATACATACACACATACACACACATACATACATACATACATACATACACACACACATACATATACACAGAGGTACACACACATTGAAACACACACACACACACACACACACACACACACACAGGAGAAATAATGGAAAAGGGGGAATGAGTAAAACTGGAGGCTCCAGTTGGGGACAGAGAAAGAAAATCAACACAGAAGGAGGGGGAGGGAAGAGGGACAAAAAATGCCAAGGATATCTAATAAATCCTCAAGAAATCATATATGTTTTATTTACCTAGTTAAGTAAATTATAGGCCTTGAAAGGAGTAGGTAGCACAGTTCAGATGAAACGTAGTGATGCCTGAGCACACCTG
This sequence comes from Peromyscus leucopus, assembly GCF_004664715.2. Taxonomy (NCBI): domain Eukaryota; kingdom Metazoa; phylum Chordata; class Mammalia; order Rodentia; family Cricetidae; genus Peromyscus; species Peromyscus leucopus. The sequence continues at coordinate 1,442,128 of NC_051064.1, read as the reverse complement.
TGAAGTATGTCATATTTAAATTTGCCATCGTTAATAAAATATCCCTTTGATGTTACTAGTGAAATCTGAATGCATGCATAAGTAAGGAAAGAGTATTTGCTCCTTGCTTTCTGAGAACAAGGAAGTCAGAAATGCAAATATTTGTTGAAAGAAAATTTCAAAAAAAATACTTAAGTGGAAAGAAATATGCAAGACAAATAGCAAATTTGGATTATACCAAAGATATGTGGTTCCTCTAAGATAAGTTGTATTCTCTCTAAGGTATGAACTGTATTTTCCTGAACTGTCTCAGAGAAAGAACACAAATCTTTGATGTAAGGGGGAAAAAAAAGAAAAGAAAAACATGTTCCCAAACAAACCGAATCACAAGACAGACAAGATTCTTAGATATAAGCAAATGTTCTGTGGCGCTAGCATATGAATAAGCACCAACAACTGACTTGACTAACTAAGCCCTACATGTGTAACTTATGCATTAGCATATGTTTAATTTATACAAATAACTATCCAATAAAAGCATTCCTTTTTTGCAACACAAAGTTTTGTTACACAAAGTCATATCCAGGCTCAGGCTCTTGGAGGCTCTGTCGATATTTAAATTTCCAATTCTCCAGGAATGATGCCAACCAGCAGATAAAGAGAGAGGGTGAGGGAAGATATACTGTATTAGCCATTATGACCTAGAAGTGATATAAATCATATATTTCACAAAACATTATTAAAAATTCAAGTGGGGCTAGAAGTTGCAGTCATTGGACAAAGACTTATCTTTCTTGTCAATGTTGTGCTTTGGAAAAAAAAAAGAGCCTGGACTTTCCTGGTCTAGTGAGTCTTCTCTGCCATGGAAAATGTCTCTCTGTGTAGATAATTTGTGTTCTGGGGGGAAATGTGTACAAACACATTTCTCACTTCACTTAAGTAGTAAAGGTGTTCTCATCTGCTTTTCTGTTAATAGACAGTTCTTAGAGTCAGAAGACAGTAGACCACAACAAAACAGGAGGTTGAGAGTGACTAGAACATAAGAAAGACTATATTTAGTGGAGAGGGTGCCTGAACTTGCCATCTACTGCAATCAGATTGGTGACTACCCTAATTGTCCTCAGAGAGCCTTCATCCAGTAACTGATAAAAGCAGATGCAGAGATCCACAGCCAAGTGTTAGTGAAGAAAGGGAGGAGGGAGTCTAAGAGCCAGGGAATTCATGAATGACTTGGGACTCACACAGACCACTGAACAGAATTGATGGGAGCTCACAGACTCTGGACCAACGGTTAGGGAGCCTGCATAGGACCAACCTAGGCCCTCTGAATATGTGTGACAGTTGTATAGCTTGGTCTGTTTGTAAGGCTCCTAGGAGTGAGATTAGGACCTGTCTGTGGTGTTTAGTTGGCTTTTGGGAACCTGTTTCCTATGCTCTATTACCTTGCCCAGCCTTGATGCTGGGGAAGGAGCCAGGTCCTACCTCAACTTGATGTGCCATGCTTTGTTCAAGCCCAAGGGAGGCCTGCCTTTTTGTTTTGTGAATGGAGATGGAGGAGGAGTTGATGAGGAGATGGGTAAATGGGAGGTAGGGAAAGGAGATAGGAGGAGAGGAGGGAGGGGAAACTGTAGTCAGTATATAAAATAAATGAAAAAATATTAAATAAATAAATAAACAAAGAAAGAAAGAAAAGAAAAGAAAAAACAGAAAATAAAAATAAATACTACATTTTATATTCTGAAGACTGGTTTATGATAACAACAGAGAAAAAATTATGCATGAAAGTTAAGTTTGCCGTTGGAGGTAAATATACCTAGGAATAAATATAGGAAGCAGTGATTCTGGATATGAACATTAAAATATTTAGCCAGAAGCTGTGGTGTGGTCTGTAACTCCAGCTCTAGAGATGTTGAGATGGAAGAAACACATTTGATTCTAGCATGGTAAAGTGTGCACATGATTTAAGGGCTCACCATTTCATATTGGCATTGTGTAGTACTTTTCTCAGAGATTAAAACCTTTTGTTTTAGGGGGAAACACCTTAAGACAGAATGTTTATAGGGACATGAAACAATAGGATGTTTTAGGGGATGTGACATACGCAGGGAAGCACCGTAAGACAATAATAAACAATTCAAAATACCTTCAGGAAGTCCATGAAATAGACCAGATTCACTAGATCCCTTGCTCTACAGAAGTATATACACAAACCAAACTGCAAAATGTTTGATGACTATATCTCTCTCCACTTTCTTTGTCCTTGGAATTATATTTAATATAATTAATTTGTCCAGTGGAAGTCATTGTAACAAGGTACTGCAAGGCTGTACTACCCAACATAGAAAAATGTTTTTGATAACATCATGATTACCATTATAACTATTTCCAAAGTTTCATTTTTACAAGACTATTTGCTTATTGAAGGCATGATTTGTATCTCACTTGTCTGTATTTATTCATTCATTGAAAGTAATTTCTTTGGATACTGTTTCCATTTTGGCAGTCCTTTGTTTCTAATGGAATCTTAGTGTGTATATACCTCATAGGATCTGTGGTAGGTAGTAGAAATAGCTCCCATTTATTAACCACCAACTCTGCTCTAGGAACTCTTAGGAAATGTGTGGGTGTAATGAGGCTGTGTCCCAGATGCTGCCTTTGCTTCACCCTCTGTCCTATTCAGTCACTTTCCACACAGGTATAACATGAAGACATTGTCTCAATTGGTGTCTCCTTTTTTCCTTTTCTTTCTTGGCTCTACATTGTGGACAACCTGAAGCAAGCTGACAGGTTACCATGCTTGTGAAGACCTGGGATTCTGAGAAACTAAACACTTGAGAAAGATGGTGGGTGAGAGTGAATATATATTCCTATCTTACATCCCTTCAATGGTCAGTTTTCTAACACACTCTTCATAAATCCTTATAAGTTCCCAAAGAGATCATATCCTTCTTGTCCATAAAAGAGTCCAGATTATGCATTCAGGATCTCCTTATTTTGTTCTTATTTTTCATAGTAACTCCCTCTATAGTATGCTTCTGCCAAATTAAATTATTTCCAAATGGGAGTCAGTGAAAAAAGTCAAAATTGCTATCTTTATGAATATAGAGCAATGAAGTTACTTTACATAATAAAATGTCTTGAATCATCAAATAAAAGTTTTGAGATTGGTCACTTACTAATATGTCAGTTCCTACAGGAATAAACACTCCCTTTTCAGTAAAACATACAGCCATTTCAAAGCCCAACTGCTAGTTTGGGATAGTTTGAGATGATGCCTTTTAGGTGATGAAGTGCTATGGACAATATGCTCCCCCACAATCCCAGGGGAGGTTTAGTTGAGGCAATACAAAACTATTAAGAAATTGGGTTTATTGGAGGTGATTAAGTCATGAAGGTAAACTCCTTTTTTTTTTTTTTTTTTTGGTTTTTCCAGACAGGGTTTCTCTGTGTAGCTTTGTGCTTTTCCTGGATCTCACTCTGTAGACCAGGCTGGCCTCGAACTCACAAAGATCCACCTGCCTCTGCCTCCCAAGTGCTGAGATTAAAGGCGTGCACCACGACCGCTCGGCGAAGGTAACCTCTTATTGATGAGATATCACCCAGTAACAGGTCTGGGGAAACTAGGGAAGCCTTGTGGTGCTTTAATGTTTGCCTTATAAAAGTCAAGCAACAAGGTACTTCGGTCAAAGCAGAGACATTAGTCTTTCACAAAGCTCCTGAATTGCGATGCATTCATCTAGATTTCCAGCCACAGGATCCTGAGAAGTACATATTCATTCTTTATATATTATTCTCGGGTATTTTGGGACAGCAGTACAAACTGAGGCCTTTACTCTCTCCCTCTATTTTCTCATCTTTACTTCAGTCCAGAATTGGATTGCTCTATAGTCTTTAAAATGGAGAAGAGCCGGGCGGTGGTGGCGCACGCCTTTAATCCCAGCACTCGGGAGGCAGAGCCAGGCGGATCTCTGTGAGTTCGAGGCCAGCCTGGGCTACCAAGTGAGCTCCAGGAAAGGCACAAAGTTACACAGAGAAACCCTGTCTCGAAAAACCAAAAAAAAAAATAAAAATAAAAAATAAAAAATAAAAATAAATAAATAAATAAATAAAATGGAGAAGAGAATCTTATCTATGGTCATTGATCATTAGTTTTCACAGAGTCCGTGATTTTCTTGTGATTAGTGAGAACTATATGACTTTTAGTGGTGATTTGCCACTGTAGCATTTGGCTTTGAAGCTTCAGCTGAATTGGGATCTGGTGTCTATGCTTGCTAACTATTTCCTGCCTCTACTTTCCCAGCAGATCCGCTGAAGCCTTTCCAGAGCTCCACATATCATCCCTATAAATTACAGACTAAAACCCTCTTGCTCTACCAATCCCTGGACCCCAAAGTGATCAGCTATATGTGCTCAGCATTGAGCAAATCAAATCACAATATGGTTTCATATGCTGGAGAGATGTGTTTACACTGGAAGGAAATATATCGTCCTGAAAATTGAAAAACAATGTGGTTCTACTGGGATGATTCAACATTTACAGAGTGCTGAAAGTAGTTCATATCAAACTAAGATGAAAATAAACAACTGAGTTTGATAATAACTTTGATAACAGCAATCTCCATGGCATTTTAGGGAAGAAAAAATATGCAAAGATGCTTGACTACGGAGGAATTATGAGGACAACTGATGTTTAAAAATTCCAACAAAATTGAACCCAGATTTTAGTTTTTGGAGATGCTTTAGAAAGTGTCAGTGCCTGATCCTGACAACATGTTGTCTAGAGAAGTTCTCTGGCCAAAGAAAGATATCACATTGAATTACCCTGACCATTACAACTAGTTCATGGTGAATTTCAAATAAATTAAAGTCTGGGTATATTTTGGAAACTTTCACGTCAAACTCCTGCTCAGAGATACAGCACCATGACCTGCTGGCAACTGTCTGAAAGTGCTGCAGTAAATTTAGAGAAAATCAAACCTTAAATTTGCATCTGAAGTAACCTCCCACAGGCTTTTGTTTTGAATGCTCATTCTTTGGCTGCTGGCCCTGCTGGTGAAGGCTGTGGAACTTTCACAAGGTGGATTCAGACTTCAGGAAGTTGGCCAGCAGGGATAGTCTTTTGAAGGTTCCTCATGTACATACTTCCCGTCTTAATGTCTACCTTTCCACTGGCTCAGCCACATACTGCCACTACCATGAGCTCAAGGATGCCTTCTTGTAACAATGGACTGAACCCCTCTGAAAGAATGTGACTGTGTAAACCTTTCCTCCACCTTAGTTGGCCAAAGTGATACAAAGCCCTTAATGCAGCCCCAACAGATGAACACGAATTCCAGTTCAGGCTTATTTGGTCAAGACCTGAAGCTAGAGCATCTCTTTTGTCATTACATGATGGACACTGCATCTATCACATTATTTTTCCCCAGTGTAAGAAAGTTAGCACATGATTTTGTCTGTTATGACAAGAGAGCAAAAGAAACAGAAACAGAGAAATTATTCTGGAAGTAATATATGCTTCAATGAACATGGGTATATTTGATAATGCTTCCAGTTGATTTTCATCTATCTGTCCTATTTATCAAGCTTGGTAGCAGTAGGCTATTCAAAGTCTTTACTTTTATAACAAATGTAAGTTAGCCTCATGTTTAAGACTAGTAAAGTTTAGAAAGTGAAAATTTCCAAATTAATGTGTAGTAGAAATAAGTCGTTATCATAGGAAACAAAAAAGTAGTGGTTTGGTTCAATAATGCAGAAAGAAAAGCTATCTTATAATGTTACATATATATATCATATAATCTCAGGTCTGAGCACTGGTATTAAATTGGTATTGAACAACCAATTAAGAGGGTCTTCCCTGAGAAAGACCATTTTCCCTGATTTCAGCATTCCCCAGTCATCTGTAGTTCTTGGTCTAGGATTGAGGCATCCTGAACTTTCTCCCTTCCATGTTAATATTTCCATTAGTGGTGTTACTGTTCAAGTTTATTTAGGGAGCCATGCTTGTGAGAATTCATGGGTGTAGCCTCTCTGGCATTTCTAGAATGCATTAGCAAACTTCCTGTTCCTCTGGCTCTTAAAATCTTTTCACTCCACACTGATCCCTGAGCCTGGGGTGCAGCATTGTGTTGTAGATGTATCCCTTGGGACTGTGCACACAAAGTTTCTTGATTTCTACATTTCAATTGGTAGTGATTACCTCTAATGGTCTCTGTCTGCTACAAAGAAGTCTCTTTGACAGGGTTGGAGAACTACAATTATCTGTGGGTACAATGATGAATATTTAGAATGTAGTTAGGAATTATGTTGGTTTATTAAGTGGTGGTTGGAGATTCTCCTCCAAGATCAATGACTTACTAGCTCTATGTAGTTGGCTAGGTTTCCAGCACTAGGCATAGTTTTCCCCTTGTTAAGCAGTCCTTAATTGCAATTAGTAAGCTATTGGTTACTGACAAAGTATGCATGGCACTATTTCCTCATTAGGGTTATCATGCCATCCTGGTCATTGTTGAGGTTCATAGGCACCACAGGAGTATGGGTCGCTTTCTTCCCTTGGAAACTGCCATGAAACTTCTGGTATGAAAGTCACCAGGAAGGAGGGTTTCAGATCAGGTCTAGCTCAGGTTCTTTGGGCCCTGTGTCTGAAGTGCATTGTGTCTTCAGCAATAGCAACTTAATCTCTAACTCTGGGGGGATACTAAGAGCAATAGCAATAGTCTATGATGTTTTGGGTATCTCTTAGACAACCCTGATCAGAAACTCAAAGGAGGCTTCTCATGCCTCCTGTTGGGAGTTTTCTTAGTCTATGGCTCTTGGGGGAGCATTGTCAGCCCAGAAGGGAGACTTTCATTTAAACTACATATATACAGGTTGTTGTGCCCAGATCATGACCCACAGAAAGACCACCAAAGAGGAGCATGCCAGAATGCAAAAGCAAGGTTTAATTCTGGATATCCAAATGCAATACAAGCCTAGGCAGGGACTTCGTCCAAAGCATCCAATGCAGTGGAGGCTGGAGGAAGTGCCCACCTGTCTGCAAGCTCAGTTTTTAAAGGGAAAAGTCACAAGGTTACATCATTTAGGGGTGCTAGTATGGATACAATTCTGATTGGCTTGCTTCTAGGGACTTCTAGAAATTACTTCTAAGGGAGTGGTTGCCCGCCACCATTTCTCATTGGCTGCCCTCAGGTGGGGGCATTTCTGTGGTCAGTTACCCTGGAAACCAGGGAGAGGACATTCCATAGTCTGGCAGGCATTACCTCGTGACTATCTTGTGACTCTGTACTTTTACACTTCCTGGTTTCTGGAATCTGAACTGACTGGTTTCAGTAACTAATGGCCTATTCCCAAAAGGAGAAATCTTAGGCCTTAGTTTTTGGGTGAAAGCATTTCTAAGATGGCTCATTTTGCTCTCACATTTCCCCCTTCTCATGTGCCTAATGGAACCCAATCATGGGTTTGGGGCAGTTAGCTCGTAAGTATCCCTCTCTAATAATGGCCATGTCTCTATGTCAGGGAGTTTTCTTTTGACCCAGCATTTCAGCTTTTTCTGAACAGGGAACATGGGTGACATATTCTCTTCTGGAACTGCTTCAAGCTGGCATTGGGGCACTGATGTCAGGGGCCCCCAAAAGGCTGAAAAGCTAGTCAAAGACTGGGCAAGGGGGCATTTGTCAGAAGCATGTAACTGCTTAACCCCATAGGGACAGGGAAGAACCATGTTAGCTGGGATGGTCCATGTCAGCTTTTAGCAAGTCCGGAGCTCACAGTCATCTGGAGCAGTGGAGTCAGCGAATTAAACTTGGAGGTGACTGCCAGTCAAGTGGAAATCTGTTGAGACAAATTTAAACTAGGAACAGAAGTTAAAATTTATGAACTTATTTGGAACCCTTAGGTCCATACCCTTAGTAATGGGAAAAGCAATAGTCTCAAGACCAGGAGAGAGGAAAAATACCATCTTTAGGAATACTTATCTGGGGTCCTTTCAACCTCTGTGAAGTGGGTCTAGGTTTTTATGACTCTTTTGATCCTTTGAGGCCTACTGACAAAATGACATAAAAGTTTTAGATACATTAGTATTACCAATTTGTACTGAAATCCATATTGTAGACAAAGCAGATAATGGGTATCTTATAAAACAGCAGAAGTGGACTCATACCTTTGAGTCCCAACAAGAACTACTGATTTGGGTTAAAAGCTTGTGCATTTTCCTTCTGTCCAGAAAGCCAGGTATAAATTGGACAGAGATTTTTGACCTGATGAGAAGCACTTTTAGGTTTACATTTAGACATATTTAGATGACATCTAAAACAAATCCAAAATGTTGAGTTTGTGACTGAATAGTAAGTATTCATTGCTCTACCAGCTCATCAGGGCTTCTAAATGTTAAGCTCTGAACCATAGAACAGGAGAGTAATCTGAAACATATTTTATTTTAGACTCATATCTGAACCCTTATGACTTACTTAAACTTTTATATCTTAGAACATTTTCCTAAAAGTGAGCTAACAAGCTAGCTATGGCCTTGCAGAAGGATCTGGTGGATGCTGCCATGCTGACAAAGTTAGAGCTAGCCTAGCCATCAGTACTATCAGAGATCTGAGAAGGATAAACTGTATCTGAGTGCAGACCAAGAAGCTTTCAATCCTATAAATTACAGGGACCAATCCCTACCCAGGTCTCCATAGCGTTGGTGGCACCAGTCAGAACAGCATCAATCTTCTTCCACCATCAGGTCCATAAGGCAGAGTATTTTTCCTGTAGAATAGGGACACGGAAGACTGACCTTGATCAGGCAAAAGGGTACAATCAATTCCAGTGTCCTACTGCTTGTCCACAGTCTCGGCTGGGTCCTGGCAGCAGGCGTTGCATTTGGGAATCATGCACTGTGGTCGGCGTTGTCATATTTCAGACAGAGACATTGTGGTGCCTCATACATAATCTTCTTTGGAGACCTTGGGTCACTGCTAGGATCTGGAAGCCTGTCTGATATAGTAAGCTTTTAGGTCAACATTTAAATGCCATATTCTGCAGATCTCTGAAGTATGAGGGCTGTCCAGGTATATCTGAGTAGACAAACTTTGTTTCTAATTACTTTTTTCAAGCTCAACCCTAAAAACATATGCAAGGGACTGAGTAAATGAGTAAACTTACATCAGTACTTACTTACCCTGACTACAATTAAAAAACTTGATTACTTATGATTGACTATTTATGTTCTCTAACAGTCTACAATAATTAGCCTAAAAACAATGCTTTTAAGTTGAAGCTCTTCTAGCATCAAATACAGGTTCAGTAAGGAAACCAAAACAAAATATCAATATACAACATTCTTAAGCCTGAACGTACCTTGGGTAAGAAGAAACATTTTTTAAGCCATTGGTTTTTAACTCTAAAAACTGGTCTTAAAAGATTAAGATCTCTCAAATGTCTTCTGTAATATCAACACTAAAGTATCTTTTTTTACTTTAAGGGGGAGAAAACATGACATCACCACAATCTGTGTAAAGAAAAACCAAGCTCCAAAGTGCAAACAATCCCAAAGTTCAATATCAGGGATTTATTTATAATCCTTTTGGTTCTTTTACTTAGAGGCTTGGATGATTTCTTTGACCCTACCTTTGGCAGCACATACATAGCCTGCCTGCTCCATTTTATTATGGCTTGTGCTTCTGGTGATCATCACCTGGCACTGGAATTTTTTTAAACTGCTAAGGTCTACCACTGCAACTAGACACTTTTTGGAACTCTAGTCCTGTCATACATTTGCAAACCTCAGCTGTTTCCTATGATTCCTTTATGTTACAAAGTTTAGCTGCCAGAGCAAGGTATATTCCTGTGTATAAAAGCATTGATGTGCAGCTTTAATATTAACTAAGTATCTTATTTATTAAACATATGTTGTCATCTATTTAAATTCTCTAGAAACTTGCTGGTGAACACTTGATAAAGACATAAGTATTAGGTGTTAACCCGAGTAGATCTTCATAACCTTAGTAAAAGATGGCTGCCAGCCACATGGCTGCCCATGAGGTCACCAGCCAAGATGGAGGGAGCCATGTGGCTGCTATTTAAAGCTCGTTTTTTTAAACAATAATTACTTGCACACATACACACAGTTGGATCCAAGTTACATACATATATACTATACAGTTAAAGCTTGTTTACATTTTTAAGTCACATACCTGTACACATACACAAATAAGCAGTTTGCAGAATCATTAGCCATTCTTAAGATGAAAACCACTAAGAATTAACTTTCAAATTCAGTATTTGCAGGTATAAGAAACCATAACAAACAGTTTACATCACATCCCCTCTGACCTTTTACAACCTTCCATGTACCCTCAGTCCATTCCTTTGATCCCTCAGACATTTACTCCAAATTCCGCTTTTTTTTTTTTTAAAACAGAAGCTCTTATCAAAGTCTTTCTTGTGATTTTCCTCAGTACTCTAGAATATATTTTAAAGTTACAATATTTTAAACAAGAACAGATGTACATGTATATATATACCATAACAAGAATAACTCTCAATTTGCATCAGCACTGTACCGCAGACAAGAAACTGTTGGTGACATTACATTCTTGGAGCCAGACTTTGATCAGGTTTTAGCCCCAGGGCAGGTCTTGGGAGCCCCACCCAACAGCATGGAAGAGAACGGGGAAGGCATGCACCATGGAGACAAAAGATTGCTGTCAATCTCAGACCCTCAAGTACACGAGAATGGCAGACTGAAAGTGACTCCATGCCCTGTTGTGAAGAGACACCATGACCAAGGCAATTTATAAAATAAAAGTACTTGATTAGGGGCTTGCTTAAAGTTTCAGATGGTTAGTCCATGATCACCATGGTAGGAAGTTTGGTGGCAGGCAGGCAGATATGGCACAAGCTGAGAGTTTATAACTTACCAGATAGGTGGAGGCAAAGTGAGAACAGGAGACTAGGACTTGCATTGGCTTTTAAAATCTCAGTGCCCACCTCCAGTAACACATGTCCTCCAATATGCCAGACCCCCAATCCTTCCCAAACATTTCATCAATTAGGGAGCAAACTCCAAATATATAAGCCTATGGAGCCATTCTTATTCAAACCACCACATGGGTAGACTTTAAGTCACTGAGTTACTCCTGTGACATTTGCGCCACTATTTCAGAAGTGGGCATGTCCTGCCAGGTTGTTGTAGCTTATAGCACCACAGCTCAGTAAGATTGATGATCACTTCCTCCTCTGTTACCATACATAGCAACTTCCAGCATTATGAAAGCTAGCCCATAGAAGTGAAACTTCCGCGTCAGTATCAGCTTCATTTCTCCATGTTCTATGACTCATATATGTGGTGACTTCAGCAGTAGGGTCTCACTGTTAAATTTTGGAGGGTAAAGAAGAGCATTGGAAATAACCTATAATGTTTGGGATCTATAGGGCTTCATTTGCCAACAACTCCAAAAGAGGTAATGTAATCTGACATTAAACTTTTTGTTGTTCTGTGGTGTCTAGTAGGGATATTTTTGGCCCATTTTAGAGTAACTCTGTTTAATATATATGTAATATTTTATATTGTTATATATTTCAATATAAATATTATATTGAATATGCATATACATATGTGTATATATTTGAAGCATCTATAACTATAGGATTCCTTATGCCTTTTTTAAATGTCTTTAGTATCAGTTATTCCTCCATGTATTGCCTCATTCACCCTGCCCTCCCACTACCCACCCCACTAAACCCTTCTGTTCTGTTATTCCCCTTTAGCCTTTTATACTACTCCCTTCCATCTCCGCTCCCTTAGCACCCATTCTGTACACTGTTACTAATTCCTTTACTTCTATGTGCATTCCCAACGGAAGACAGTTATCTCACATACCTGCGGATTCAAAGTTAACACTGACAAATGAGAAAAATGACCCAGTTGTCTTTCTGCATGGGCTATCTTACTAAGGTTTATCTCCAGCTCTATCCATTTACCTGTAATTTTGACAATTTCATTTTTATTAAGTTGATTAATATTCTATTATGTAAATGTTGCACATTTATCCATTTATCAGATGATGGGCAACTAGGCTGTTTCCATTTCCTAACCATTGTGAACAGAGCATCAATGAACATGAATGAGCAGTTATTTCTAGAGTAGGATATAGAGTTCTTTAATCACCCAAGGGTGATCTAGCTAGGTCAAGTGATAGATCTATTTCTATCTTTTTGAGGAACTTCCACATTGATTTCCATAGTGACTGCCCTAATTTTCACTCCCACCAGCAGTGAATAAATGTTCCTTTCTCCTTAAGTCTGCACCAGCATTTGTCCTCATTTTTTTTAGATATTAGCACTTTTGATTGGAGTAAGATAATATATCTCGAAGTAGTATCCATTTTTTTATTTCCTTGGAATTGTATCCTCGAACTTTGTAAACAATGTTTCTTAGTGATTTGTATTCCATCTTTTACAAATTCTGTTAGTTCCATTCAGTGCTTGTAATTGTTCTCTTGCTGCAAAGGGATACCAGGACCACAGCAACTCCTTTAAGAGAAAATATTTAATTGGGGGCTGGCTTACAGTTTCAGAGGGTGAGTCTGTGATCATCATGGAGGGGAGCATGGGGGCAGGCACTGCAGGAATGGTGCTGGAGAAGCAGCTGAGAGCTAAACATTAATTTGCAGACAGAGAAAGAGAGAAACGACCTGAGACGGGCTTTCGAAACCCCAAAGCCCACCTCCAGTGATACATTCCTTCAACAAGGCCACACCCCCAGTCGTCCTAATCATATGAAAGAGTTCCACTCTCTGTTGATTAAACATTCAGACATGTGAGCCTGTGGAAAGTGTAGTTGATGTTACTCAAGCCACCTCACATGTCCCATTTTTACATTGGGTTGCTTGCTGGTGCCTAAAGTTTGTTTGTTTTTATTTTTGTTTTTTGAAATCTTTGTATATTCTAGATACTAGCCCTCTGCCAGACACATAGCTGGTAAAGACTTTTTCCCACTCTGTATGCTGTCTCTTCACTTGAAATATGGTGCTCTTTTCTGTACAGAATCTCTTCAGTCTCATGAGATCCCAATTATTAAATGATTGTCTTAATAGCTGCACTATCAGGGTCCTGTCCAGAAAGTCCTTTATTACATCAAATTCATGTGTATTTCCTACTTTCTTCTCTACCAGATTCAGGGTATAAAGCCTTTGTTGAGGTTCCTCATCCACTTGGAGCTATGTTTCGTGCAGAGTAAGAGATTAATAATCTGGTTTCATTCTTCTATATGCATATATCCAGCTAGCTAATTTGCTCAGCATCATTTACTGAAGTTACTGTCTTTCTTTTATTTATTTTTTTTGGAGGTTTCTTAAGAATAAAGTTATTCTGGACCATGATAACATGATGGGAATGGGTTCTCTATTACTTGGCTAGTATTTAGATAATTAAACAGTAACTAAAGCCACATTTTCCTTTATAAAATCATTAATGTTAATAATGAAAAATTGTAAGAATAAAAACTCATCAATCTGTAGCTCATAAATTTACTGAATAAAGCAAAATATGGGTCATGATGTCAAAAACAGCCTTTGGTTTGAATACAAAATGACCATCAGGGCTTCTGCTTGAACACTTGCTTCCCAGGTTCTGGAGCTTTGTATTTGTAATGTGTAAACATGTTTTGCCTGCAGGCATGTCTGTGTAACACATGCATGCCAGGTGCCTGTGGAGTCCAGAAGAGGGTGTCCAATTCCCATGGACTGGAGTTACAGGTTATTGTGAGCCCATACACATGTTCTCTTAATCCTTGTGTCATCTGTTTAGTCCCATGATGACATCATTTGGAAAGGTTTTGGAACCTTTAGGAGGCATGGCCTTGCTGGAGAAAGTATGTTGCTGGAGGTCATCTTCGAGTATATATAACCTGGTCCTATTTGCTGTTAATATGGGGGTCTCTGCAAACACCAGGGATGGCAGAATAAGGATCCACATGAGGCTAAAAGGAAGCCCAGTTTAACAGGTCTCAGTAGCTGATGTTGGTTCAAACTTAAAAATCTGACATCAGCAGTTTACTTTAGATATATTTAAGTAAAGTACAATTTAGAAAAGAATTTTTCCTGGTATAACATAATCCCCATTTGCACAATGACGCATAGTTGCAAAGAAACTCTTCTCAAAGTACATGTCACTTCCTCCATGGAGATGGGATCTATAGATAGGCTACATGTGTTATCTTAAGGGCTTATGAAAGATCTGGTGTGTTTTCAGTCATACAGATAGCCTAGAGGTCACTTAGGCTATCAACCACCTCTTGTCCTGTTTGTGAGCGCCTGGTGGAGACCCTGGCCATACAGATATTACAGAGGTCACATAGACTATTAGCCACCTCCATCACCTCCATTTCTGGCCTTCTGGGTGGAAATCAGGTTATGCATCTCTTCCTGTGAAGAGATAAACATGCACACTTAACATTACTGTTTTCCCCGGTGCTTATGTGTGAGTGAAAGGACCTTTGGGCTACCAGCATCCTGTCTTTCTCTTTCTTAAGTACAGATGAAACATTCCAAAGCTCTTTCTCCTTTAAGGTTACTTTTAGGAGGGCTGTTTTATCACAGCAACAGGAGACGAGCTCATATGTTTCTTAAGCCTGCAAGGGGAAAGGGAAAAGTTTTGCATGGTGAGTGGATGAGAGCAGTGGTCACTGCACTGATTACTCACCATGATTACATCACCATGAAGGTTACAGTTTTGTTTCTGGTGCCTGCTGGTGAAAACATAAAATGCTACTTGAGTAGAAAGGCAGTGTGGTGTGTTATGGCCAAAAGACAATATTCTTTCTCTTACCTAATCTTTTTTCTTACCTATGTCAAGCATATATCTCTGTTTAAAGTTTACGGAAGGACATATTGTTAGAAAGCAGTAGGAACATGATTCAGAGTCAAGATTAACTTGTTTCATTTTGTTTTCTTCATACCAACCCTAGCAAAGTCTCTTGAGAAGATACCAGCACAAAACATGCCTTCATATGCTGTCCTTTTACTATTATGAGGGATGAACTACATATATGATTAACTACAAGGCCTGTATCCCTGTTCAGCAAAACACATCACTTCTTTCAGGTTGCAGACATCACTTAAATTCAGTGATTTCCATTTTGATCATAGCCTCCATCTTTCTATGGAACCTTGTATCACCCCCTGGTCTTCGGCCATGTTGTCCTTTCTAACTTTTGAAAAGGAAAAGGCCATGTATCCCAATTCCTTCTCCAGCACACCACATTGTTGTTCCCTCATTTAGTCCAACTACATTCTCTGTTTTCTGCACTTACCAATCTCCACTTACATTTCTTAGGCTTCTGGAAATCCATACCAATCAAGTTTTGTTCTCAAAATACCACCAGTGTTACAAGCATACCATTGACTTCTGTGATAACCCACCCAAGTAAGGCTTTAATTTGCACATTCTTTATCTACCAGCAACATTTAAAAAAAATGATTCCTTCCTCTTTTTAAAATGTTTTCTTAACATGATTTTTAGGTTGGATTGAAAGAACTCTATTACCTCTTGGATATCTTTCTGTGGCTCTGGGCCCTCTTTCTAAGTCATTCTTTTTGGGCTCAATTTGCCTCAGATGTTTCTTTGATGAGTACCCCCATATAGCCTTTGGAGACATTTTCCATTTCTAACATGTTTCCTTAATAGTTTATGGTTTAACCACAGTGTCAACGACCTTTTCAATTTCCAGAGATGAGTTCCCATGAAATCTGTTGCCGTGAATATGCTCACTTGTTTTTTGTCCTTACAAAAAAAAAAAAAAAAAAAAAAAAAAAATGACTGATTTTTCACATCTGCATCTCCATTCTTGAAACTTTTGATTCCTAGGTTGAAATACTATATATGTCTATATTGCTCATTTAGACATGGATAGCAAATAGGTATCTGAGCCATTTTAAGACAGACTCTAGATTTCTAAGCCTGTTCCTTTAAAATGTTTCCAATATCAATTAATGACCAATAAAGTTTTCAAATGTTTCAAACCAAAAACATGGAGTCCCTAGTTCCAAAGACATGTAGTTATGTAATCCCTTGGGTATTGCTGGCTCTGTTTAAGAAACATATCTGACTATATCACTTCACCTTCCTTCCTGTTACAGTCACACTCATTGAACCCACACAGAGTATCATTTCCCAACTTTGGACTTCTTTGTTTGATTCTTACCTGTTCTTCTCTGATCCTGGGAGTACTTGACTTTTCCAGAAAGTTTCCCATTGTCTTCAATAAGACTCAGCTTTTGCAAATATATTCTTCCTTTATATTGCAGCAGATTTTGCTATATAATCTCTGTAATTACATTTGCTAGTGTTGTAATTACATTAAGCAAGTGTTTTGAACTGTTCTGACAGATGATAAAGGGTGAACACAAACTCACATTGCCAGTCTATCCTAGTTTAGTCCTCTATTACTGGGATAAAATGTTGACCAAACTAACTTGAAGAGGAAAGGCTTTATTTCATCTCACAGTAATGTATTGTAATGCCCATCATCAAAAGAAACCAAGGCAGGAATTCAAGGCAGAAACCTGGACACAGAAACTGATGCAGAAACCATGGAGGAACATTGCTTACTGGCTTGCTGCCAGGCACATATTCAGCTATATTTCTTATCTAACCATGACTACGTACTCAGGCGTGCCATCACCCATGTGAGCAAGACTTCATCTATCCATTAGTAATCAATTAATGCCCTGAAGACATGTCAGTTTGTTGAAGCAAAGTCCTCAGTTGAAATTCCCTCTTCCTCAGTATGAAATTGACAAAACTAATCATCATATAATTCTTCATTAACTTCTTGCTTTTTTCCCCTCTCATCCCTAGTAGAATCCGAGTTGTTCTCTACCTATACATGTATTCTTGCATGTAGCTCTTTCCCATTAATTACTGAAAAAGCCTATAAGCATGTTTCTTAAAGAGATCTAGAAAAATAGTGCAATCATTTTAAGTTCCTGCTTAGCTTAGACCCACTGACCCAAAGTCACACTAAAGAAAAATATCTTCTTTTCTGTATTTGGTATTTAATTCACATGTTAGCAAGGCTTTTCTTTCTTGATTTCTACATGAAATGTGGTATTCCAAAACCCTAAATGGAAAAACTTTCTTATCTGTCAGCATTCTGTACACAGATGGGTGATTTCACATGAACTAGGGCAGTGAATCTCCTTTCTCCCAGCAGTTTGTAAAAGAGCTAGGATTATGTATACATTTTGAAGCTAGAATCCAGTATGATATAAGATCCCTGGCTCACAGGATAGCATTAGCTGGAACTGTTCTCTCGGACACTGATTTTATCTGAGATCCTGTCCTTGAACTTAAATGCTCCACACCTATGCTTTTAAATACAAAAATTTGTAAAGCCAGTTTCCTATGTTTCTTCCATCTCTGAAATGTCATCTGTGACTATTTTTACATTGTAAGAAAATGACATGATTACCAAAATCATTTCAACAAAGAAAATTAAGTTTGAATTTTGAAGCAATATGTAATAATTTTACTGCTTTGTCTTTAAATTTCAGCATGACTATAGCTAAACATAGTTTCCCCCTGTAAATCTTTGATTTTAAAACTGAGTGATACCTGCCAAGCATTTCTCAGTTTATTTATCAAAGTAAACACACATATATTTATACATAGATTTATACATAGAAGTGTATAAAGTCTTAACAGATTTTTTAGTTTTTAAAGTTGCTTATGTCATAGTGGAGAAAACCCAGAAATCTACTAAATGCACCATACTCTTCATGCTTTTTAATCTTGATCATATACTAAATGCACATGAGGCTCTGCTCTTTGCTATGGTCACTCTTGAGTTGAACAATTCCATAGATTGTCTCTCAGAACTCAGCAAAGGTCTTTTGCTCCAAAACAGTTCTCTACAGTGAGTAGAAAACCATGAAAAGCAGAACTAGAAAAAGGAATAGGTTAGCAGATCCAGGACAGTCCAGCTTTAGAACTTCCAGTTTTCTTCTCCAAGCAGCATCACATGGATGAGGTCAGTATGATCTCCTGTGAGCTGAGACGGGGTAATACTAAGCTTCCAGTTGCCATAGTGGCCAATGAAAAACAAACAAACAGACACAAGGCCAAAGTCAAAGTTCGTTCATCACTTACTGTGGTGAGATAAGCACAAGTGTGGAGGTACAGAAGCTTAGGCCCTTCTTCGCTCACCACAGTAAACTGTAAACTGTGTCAACTGTGTTCTAGGTTTGTTCTCCACCCCTTGCATAAGGATGGCACAGGAAGAAGCTCCTGCTATGAACTTGGTAGGAATCTTCAGATCACGTGACATAGCAATATGGCCTAGGGCACAGAAAATGCACATATGAAGGAGCACAGTTCCTTAGACTGGGCAATAGCTGGACACATTTTCCCAGGGGATTGTCATGTCAGGCTGTTTGACTGTGGTCAGGACAGAAAACCTACATATAGTATTTAATTGAAGAGAGACTCCTCACTTTCTTCACACAACACGTGGTATAACAAAGAGTGTTGCTAACTAGAGAAGCTCCTAGGAGCATCAGTACACAGAGATTTTACTGGGATTAGTCACACAGGCCTGCCTGACCTTAACCTGTAGCAACTGTAGTGTTTAAGCCACTAAAGCAAGACACGCGGGGCCTAACAAATCAAGATTAACAAATATTCACAGATGTCTTTATAAATTTTGGATAAGACTGATTGAATATAATAAAAATGCATAAGTTACTTATCTGAAAATAAAATTTAACTGAGCATTTGGTATTTTATTTGGTAATTCACAATTCAAATAGACTTGAATGCAAAATGGTGATACCACATTGATTTCATTTTTTTAAAACAGATTTATTCTTTGACTATCCATTGGCATTGATAAAATCTTATATTTAACTGAAGTGTCAAAAAGTATTACTGAATTGTGGCCTCAAAAATCATATATTGATTGTCAGAATATGTGTTTTATAAATGAAGAAACTGAGTTTGTTGTAAAAAAAAAGAATATGGGAATCTATATATCTCTGGAGCCAGCTATACCACTCTTGGGCATATACCAAAAGGATACTTCACACTACCACAGAGATATTTGATCAACCATTTTACTGCTACTCTGTTCATAATAGTCAGGAATTGGAAACAATCTAGATGTCTCTGAAGAGAAGAACTAAGGAAAATGTGGTACATTTGCAGACTGGAGTATTATTCAGACATTAATAAATAAATAAATAAATAAATAAATAAATAAATAGCATCATGAAATATGCAGTGAAATGGATGGAACTAGTAAAAAATCCTCCTGAATGAAATATCCCAGGCATAGAAAGACAAAAAATTCTGTGTATTTGCTTATAAGTGGATGTTAGCTGTTAAGCAATGATAATTGAGCTACAATCCATAGACCCACAGAGAGTATATATAGCATAAGGTACTAGAGGGAACAGATAAAGCTCATTAGGAAAGAGAAATAGGATAAATTGGATAGATAAGGCAGTGCTGTAATGAGAGAATAAAGTGAGGAAGAGGAGGAGAGAGGGTACTCTGGGGGAGGGGCATACAGATGGATAACATGGAAACATAATACAGTAGAAACTTCCTATAATTTATAGGTATATGAAGGCAACCTAAAGCAAATTACCAACTAATGGGAGAGACAGAGTCTCAACTGGCTATCTCTTGCCACCAAATGAAGCTCCAGTACCAGGATTAACTCACATTTAATTGAGTTGTTGGCCAAAGGAGCTCCATGAGAATTCTGAGACAATCCTTGGCAATTGCCAAGGCAGTTGCTCTCCACAAACTGGCCATTGCTAAAGACAACTCCTACATGACTCTTTGAACATGGAGATGTCAATCTGGTGTCTGCATTGAGCTGTCACTCCCACATTCTAGTGTCATTCATATAAGAAGGTACTCTGTACTCTAACAAAGGAGAGTAAGAGCCAGTGGGGATGGAGGACCCCAAGAAAACAAGACCTGCTAAATCAGTTGTTCTCAACCTTCCAAATGCTTTGAGCTTAAACACAGTTCCTAAGGTTGTGATGATCCCAACCATAAAATTATTTCATTGCTACTTCATAACTGTAATTTAACTACTGTTATGAATTGTAATGTAATATCTGATATACAAGAATTCTGACATGTGACCTGAGAACCATTGTTCTAAATCAATCTAACCTAAGCTTATATGAACTCACAGATAATAAAGCAGCCCGCAGGAGTGTGTGAACAAATGGGTCTATGGTTATTGTGCCTGCTCTTAGGTTATTTTCTTTCCATTGGTTTACCTTGTCCAACTTCAATGTAACAGTTCATATTATAATTTATATTATATTATATTATATTATATTATATTATATTATACTTAGAGAGAGAGAAACAGAGAAAGAGAGAGAGAGAGAGAGAGAGAGAGAGAAGAAAACCCAACCACTAGGGTAAATGTTTACAACTGGACTGTCATTTATAGCTGCTGTGAGAAGAAAAATCAGTTTTTTCTCCAATGGAGTGATACTGGGTATATCAACAATTCCAGGACAGGCTTCATGTTCAGGAGTAGTTGATCAACGTATAATGGATTCCACAGTTGTTTTTTGTTTTGTTTTGTTTTGCTTTGTTTTTTGTTTTTTTGTTTTTCCTGTGTGCTTTTGCCTATTTACAGTTTCATATTTTGTTTTGCTTTTGCTTTTTTTTTTTTATTTGTTTATTTCTCTTTGGTTGTTGTTTCATTTTGTGTCTTGGTTTTCAGGGTTTTGTTGTTGCATTTTCTTACTTGTTTGTTTTGAGGAAGAACATAAAGTTGGATGGGTAGGGAGGGGAGAGAATTTGGAGGGACTTGGGGGAAGGGAAGAATATGACTGCAATATATTTAAATTTAAAAGCACTTTTAAATAATAAAAGGTACAACACAAACAAACAAACCAACCAAACAACAACACCAAAAACAAATCAGCATTAACACACACCCTAGTGTGGCTCAAGGTCCCAAGTGAGGAAAAACTCTTAGGAAGCAAGACATACCAAATGTTAAACTGTTAACCCAGAGCTTTCATAGAGAAGAACTATATGAAACCCTGAGGAACAAATAAATTATAACAATGATACTTATTCAAAATATTGATGGTAGAAAAAGAAGCTAGAAAGACAGAATTCCAAGGACAAAGAATAACGCCTCCTATTGTTTCCTCTATACTGCAGCCCTGTCCTTCCCTTTTCTTTCCAAACAGTGTCTTTTAATATTTCTGCTTTCTTTTGTACCTGTGATTTCTATCTGGAGATAGAGCAGTACCTCAATTTGTAAATCCAGAAACTGTTTCACCTTGTGAAAAACCTCCTCTAGAAAGTGTAATGTGTAAAGTGGCTGGCGGCAGATCATAATTTTTAATAAATTTTAGGATTTTTTTAGTAATTAGGGAATGTGGCAAAAGTAAACAAATAAAAGAACACCTGCATTCTTTGGATTAGAGATAAGATTCTCATACTGTTGTGCCCAGATTAGGACCCCCAAAGAAACCACCGTAGACCAAAGATGTCCAGACTGCAATAGCAAGGTTTACTTCTAGGCGCAATACAAGCTACCAGGGAGCCTTTGTCCACAGCACCCGGCTAATCAAGGCACGGGGAGAGGCCATCTTTCTTGGGAAGGTTAGCTTTTAAAGGCAGAAACCACAAAATTCTTCAGAAAGGAGGGGGTTAGTATGGGTCCACCCTTAATTGGTCCAGTTTTCCTGAGCTTGGACTTTATCTTATTTTTTGCTCTGTCAGGATTTTTATAGCCCATCTCCCAAATCTGGTCATGTTATCTCTGGGGAGGTGGGCATCTCGTGGTTAGTTACCACCAGACAGTAGGATTTTGTACTTTTAAAACTTCTGACTTCACCCTGTCTGGGAATGGGGAACTGACTTGGTTCTGGCTATTTTAAGATGTCCCTTCCCTCAGCTCTCAGGGCCTTAGGGAGAACTGCTGTGGGGGTCTCTCAATACGATAGGATAGTTTTGTGAAAAAGGATAGGGTAAGTAATCTCAGTATAGGCTAAACTCATGCTATCCCCTAAGGTCTTTAGCAAGCAAATACTCACATGCAACAAAGTCAAATACTTTTTCCATTCCTTATATCTTTGTCTTGTTAAGCCAGTTTGTTAGAGGAGGGGCTTCCACTTGTCCTAAATGAGAAACAAAATTCCTAATTACATAAAGAAAAGTTCAGAAAAGTAAAAAAATTGCTAAGCTTCAAAACACAGCCAAGAACTAAAATTCAACTCTATGTACTGCACGGCATCAGATGAACACTGCAGCCACCAAGTCCTCCTCCTCCTCCATTTCCTCCTTCTCCTCCTCCTCCTCCTCTTCCTGCTCCTCCTCTTCCTCCTCCTCCTCCTCCTCCTGCTCCTCTTCTTCCTACTCCTACTCCTACTGCTCCTCCTTCTCCTCCTACTCCTCCTCTTCCTGCTCCTCCTCCTCTTCCTCCTCTTCCTTCTACTCCTGCTCCTCCTCTTCCTGATCCTCCTACTCCAGCTCCTCATCTGCTCCTCCTGCTCCTCATCTGCTCTTCTTCCTCTTCCTCATCTTCTTTCTATGCCCCCAGCCCCCGCCCCTCTGTTTTCTTCCTTACGTGTTTGATTTTACCTGCCTTCAGCTGGATACTTAGGTTTCTTAGGCCAAATTTTGACCGTCTCTACATTCTTTCCCAAATAACTGAAAACAATGTGATTTATTTTTTCTAGAGTACAATCTGCATTTTCTATAATTTGTGTGTTTTGTGTCAAAGGATTCTCATGAGCTGTTTTTGTTTTTGCTGCTTTGTTTGTTTGCTTTTCTATATATCAATTCACCACATTTTCATTTAAAAGAACAACAAAAAAATAATAAAGAAGATAAAGCATCTAAATCCTAATTAACTAGGACTTCCATTCTGAGAAGCAGATGGGCTGAATTAACTTGAGTATTTAAAAGTAATCTTTAGACATTACAAAACAAACCTTTAACAACTAGTTGCTTAATTTGATTAACACTCTAGGCTAGTACACTGACTTCAACTAAAATATGTTTATTGGAGACAGGTATTTAATTTAGTTAACAACATAGATAAAGATTTTGCTTATGAAGTCACAGCCTTAATCATGACACGCAAAAAATAAAATAAAAAAAAAAAAGACACAAAATGTTAAATCTCTAATCATGGAATGTTTTTCCGCCCTTGGATTTTTTTTTTCATGTCTAACTAACTGTTGTGATCTCTTTTCTTAATTTGATGAAATTCATATTTTTAAACTAATCAGAATGTGTGTGTGTGTGTGTGTGTGTGTGTGTGTGTGTGTGTGTGTGTGTGTGTATGGTTTAGGAGTGTTTTGTATATTGCTCCTGCATGAAGTCAGAGCTACCATTGGAAGGAATGGAGAACTATTAGGACCTAGAAGCCATGACAAATGCAGTCTACTCCACTCACATGTAACAGTCCAACTGATTGGCATTAGCATTAGGTTAAAATATTTATTGCACTTATTCAAGATAAATTGCATCAATATAATTTATTATTTAAGAACAAGTGGGAAGACTGCCATCACTGAAAATAATGTTGTGCTTCACACTATTCCTGACAATTGTGGGTTTAAGGAAGCGTTAAACTACTTAGTATATAATTTATACGGTACAAATTTTAACTGTAAATATTTTAACATCTTTAGGAAGGAAGAATTAAAAGGTATGACACCCATACCAAATGTGGGAGAAGCCTGCCCCAAGACATTTCAACAGGAAAGGCTGCCAGAGAAACCTTCTAGAAATGACTGAATTAATCAGATTGTCTCCCCTTGGGGACTTTTCCACTCCTATTGTAAATGAGGAGAATCATTTACATCTAAACAGATTTTAATAAATCCCTTTCACCAGTTTGCAACATAGCTTAGATCTTCCTACTAACTTTCATGACTAAGCATACAGTTCTGAGAACTTGAAATGTTAGCAATATTTGAAATCCAGATAATATAACCTGTGAGCTCCTCAGTTGCTTGTTTTTGCTATATTTCTGTTACCACTGGTGAAATTTGTATTAATAAGGGTGTTCTATTGAATTCTCATCATGGAAGATGCTGCATGAATTTCCACCGATTTCTTCTTTTGCAATTTTGACATCATCTTAACTGTTCCTTCCTATCCTCCTGACATCATAGCACAGCCTCCCCAGGCTTGTGGTGACATTGCTTCACACTGCTTTAACATCACAATCTGGCCCATGTAGATTTGTATTGACCTCATTTTGCCATCAATTTGACATTGTAATTTGGTCTCCATGGAAACATGAAACCATTTTGTCATTATAATTTGTCATTATAATGTGGTGTCCATAGGCTTATCAAAATTGTTTTCATATAGCAATTTGACATCACAACACAATCTCTGTAGGTTCCCTTCAGAATGTTATGACCATGGTAAATTGCATTCAAATGAGTGGGAATAGAATTATGATAAGCATGAAAAAAATATCCATTGTATATATTCAGAAGATATTTTTCAATCTTAAGTATGTGCATAACTTAAAGTATTTTTCCTTTCAAATCATTATGGTAGGTAGCTTTTGTGATAAGTATTAAATTTTATGCATTTTACATCTCTAAACTCTTGGAAAAAATATCTCTCATTTTCCTGAGGTTAATTTTCAGATCCAAATGCATAGAATGCTACCTTTGTTCATCTCTTTCAGTTTTCCACCCAGTCCCTAACACTAAAATCTGTCTTTGCTGCATAACAGAAAAAATTCCTAGATACCCTAAATTTAATTACTGGGGTCAGTGGATGGCCAGGAGGAGAAATGGGGGAGGGCATGCAGCCAATAAGCTGGGATTCAGCCGCAAATCCCTTTCACATTTTTGAAGGCATGTGAAATACTGCAAAGCCATCAGCATTTTCAGGTGCTAGCACACCATGCTCAGAAACCCCAAACAATTCAGGAGCAAGCAACCTTTTCTCCTTGCTTTGGACTGCTCTCCATCCCAAAGCTCGCTTGCTCCCTTCATATAATGCCATTGCTCTTATCCAGTGGTAGCATAGCTTCAATGTAAACAAATTACGACTTCCTTTCTTAAAATTTTCATTATAAAAATATTCTGAGTTCTGGCCCAGTGAATTTTTTTTTTCCTACTGATAGCACAACAGGAAGTTGTCCTGGATGAATCATTGTCTCCCTGGCCAGTACCTGGAGAAGCTTTCTTTTTTCAGAGTTCTCTTGGCCTCAAGAGTATTGTTTTAATAAATTTCATAATTCTAAATGAATATTATTTTCATGAGTGTTTCTTAAATCTTGCTTCCCAAAGGTCTTAATAATGTTCAGATTTTTAAGCTAACATCTTCTATTTCCACTAAAAGTCTTGGACATTATCTTACATGGTATTTTCCATAATTATTTGTACCCAGAATACATACAATCTCATCATATTATTGTGGACAGAAAAAAGGTATTATTTGTTTTAAAATGCAAAGCACATGAACAGGATGGTTAACGTCAGCCTGAAAGGCACTGACACCAAGAGAATGAGATGTTCTAGACTTTCATTCTCATACCCATGGCTTCCTCTCAGTTATTTTATCTTTCTTTATTCCAAGTAGTTGAGGCGTGGTTCAAAGGCCAGAGGTCCAGTGGTTCATGATGGGAGTCCTGTAGACTTCTGTTCAGAGCAGAAAACAATGACTCTAAAAGGTTCTGTCAACAACAAAAAGAAGAAGGAGGAAAGACTATCAACTCTGATTCTGTTCTATCACTTGTTAATGTATAAATTAATCTCTGTGATCAGGGACAAAAACCAAGATGGAGTCAGTTTCTTTCCTATGACTTCTATGGGAGGCTATAGGAGCATCCTGATCTTTAAAAATTATCTGTCCAAAGCCAAAAAACAAAAAAAAAAAAACAAAAAAAAAAAACAAAAAAAAAACAACAAAAAAAAAAAACTAACAATAAAAGAAAACACAAAAAATAGAGCAAAGTGGATTACAGAGTAAGGACTGGGAGCTCCAGATAGAAATAAGAACAGGTATTCATGTCTGCATTTTATTTTCTTGATGCTGGGTAATTTATTAGTTATTTTATGCTAATTTCTAAACTTGACTGTTGGCCAGACTTTAGGATCTATCTTAAGCACATCGCTGTGAACTTCATTACAACATCTTCCTCCCACTAACTCTTTGGATCAAGTCTCAGATGCATTCTATGTCCCAGAAACGAATCAATTAGGTTGGACAAGGATAAAGATAGTTTGAGAAGTCATTGGCTTCTGGTGTTCTCTAATTTGGAAATTTTCTGGTGCATTTTATTTCTCATTTCACTTTAATTCATAAAATTGAACGTTATGTATCATCTTTCTCTATAGAATTAGAATATATCTGAAAAATTATGTTTTTATTAAAGGAACATAGCAACAAAATAACTCCTAATGACATTCCACTATACTCATAAATCAGTGCTTTGTTTATCCATTATCATAGGGGCTTCCTCCTGCAGTAGATGGAAACAAATACAGAGACCCACAACCAGACAATACAGAGAGTGAGACCTTGGAACATTCAGCTCCAAAAGGGATATCTCCATGAAATCCCTCCCCTCAGAGTTCAGGAAACCCTGAGGAAGAGAGGGCAGAAAAGGTTTAAGGGCCAGAGGGGATGAATGATACCAAGGAAACAAGGCCTCTACATACAGCAGGACCTACTCACATATGAACTCACAAAAACTGTGGCAGCACATCAGATGGAGCCCTAGACCTGAAAGGAAAAGTAGACACATGCACCCATCGCTAACCCAGAGGCTATCTCCAATTGATAACCACTTGCAAATGTAACATTTAGTTTTCTCCAAGGGAGTCTCATTATGGAGACACACTGCTCTTAAGGGAAGGCCCCAGGACCAGCAGTAGATGCCAACAGAACATTAACTCAATGGCATCCTTGGAGGTCCTTTGCTTCATAATGTTGTACGGGACATTTTTTTTTCTTAAATCTTACAAGTCTTTTGAGTATATATTATGGCTTCCTATGTGTGTTTTTTTTTTTTTTTACATGATTCCTAAGTGTATTAACGTGTAGCACGAATCTTAAAAGGTATTATTAATAAGAATAAATCTGGACCCAGGTATTGGGGTGAATGTGGAAAGATCAGAGAAACAGAACCAGCCACAGCTTCCTCACCTCACCAATTCCTCAGCTGATCCTGTTTCTTCAGAATGGAAGCCTCTTTGTCCTTATCCTAATGAACCTCAGCTGAATTGCTGCTTAAAAGCTAAAAGCTTAACCAGCTTTAGTTCCTGGTTTTCATGCCTTATATGCCTTTCTGCTTCCTGCCATCACTTCCTGGGATTAAAGGCGTGAATCACTATGCCTGGCTGTTTCCAGTGTGGCTTTGAACTCAGATATCCGCACGGATCTCTGCTTCTGGAATGCTAGGATTAAAGGTGTGTGCTACTACTGCTTAACCTCTATGTTTAATATTGTGGCTGTTCTGTTCTCTGATCCCCAGATAAGTTTGTTGGGGTGCACAATATATCCACGACATTAGCATGTGTGTCCCTGAATCTACATGTGTTTCTTGGGCCTTTTCTTTGGTCCTTTTCCTTCTGTTTCTTTGCTCATTTTTCTGATTGGTTTGTTTTTGTTTTCTCTTATTTTGTGATGTTATTATCTCTTAGATGTCTGTTGGATCAGGATGGGAAGAAGATTGGAGAGGAACTGGGAAGAGTCAGGGGAGGGAAAATTATAATTAAAATATTTTATATGAAAAAGTTATTTTCAATAAAACAATGTTTTTTAAAAAAGAACTGAATATTTCAGTATAAATGGGGAAATAAACGGTATACATGATATTGCTGTGGATATTGCTCTATGTAAATAAAACACTGATGGCCAATGACCAGGCAGGAAGTAGGTGGGACAAGGAGAGAGGAGAATTCGGGGAAGCGGAAGGCTGAGGAGGAGACACTGCAGCCACCACCAGGACAAGCAGCATGTGAAGACGCTGGTAAGTCACCAGCCACGTGGCAAGGTATAGATATATAAAAATGGGTTAATTTAAGATAAAAGAACAGTTAGCAAGAAGCCTGCCACGGCCATACAGTTTATAAGTGATATAAGCGTCTGAGTGATTATTTTATACGTGGATTGTGGGACTGCGGGACTTGGGGAACCTGGAGAGAAGCCCTCCAGCTACATGATATAAACTGATAAACATGATATAAACTGTTGTGTATGATATAAACTGATATGTGTGACATAAACTGATATACATGATATAAAATGATATGCATGATATAAACTGATATACACAGAAATTAACTTGTTCAATAGAGGTCATGCTTTTCAACTCCTAGTTCTTGGCACTTCAGACTAGAAAAACTTAGACTGAGTCAGACCATTCACTTCACAGATTCCCTAGCTCTTTGAAGAATTTCACATAACACATAACACACACACACACACACACACACACACACACACACACACACACACACAAACTATGCTACTAGTTCTGTCCTCTGGAACTGCTATATAATTCAGGAATTCTTCTTAAATTCTCCAGGTTATCTCGAGTTTTCTGGGCTGTCTTGGTGGCTACAGTCTCCTAATTATATACCTGGAACTGGGTGATCAGGTACCAGACAAGATTTTCCAAAAGCGTTTTGTAAGCTTTGGCTCTGTAATTCCAATATAAGATGGGCTGTATCTGATGTGCTGAACCATGGATATTCTAGGCAAACAGTTGGCAATGTGGTTCCCATTCCTTCCTGTTGCCAGTAAGTCAGGGGGGATGGGGATGTTCAAGAAAAGTTTTTGAATTCTATAGGGATCAGGCAAAGATGAGATCAATTTTGGGATTTTGTTTTAAAAACTAAAATTCACTAAGCTGTCTCCTTTACAGATAGCAGTAGGAAAAGGCTTGTTATCTCTAGAAAATAGGAAGTAATCTAAGGAGAATAAAAATAAACTCGAATAATGTTAAAAACTTAGGGGTTTTTTTGAGGTTTTTTTTTTTTGTCTGTTTGTTTTTTGTTTTGTTTTTTTTTTAATGAAAGCAATGATAATA
Source organism: Peromyscus leucopus (assembly GCF_004664715.2). Lineage (NCBI taxonomy): Eukaryota > Metazoa > Chordata > Mammalia > Rodentia > Cricetidae > Peromyscus > Peromyscus leucopus. The sequence continues at coordinate 1,413,096 of NC_051064.1, read as the reverse complement.
ATTTAATCAGTAACTGTATACATCAAGGACTTTCCAAGTCTTCTATATACTTACAAAGCAACAGGTTACATTCTTGAGATTTGAGGAAACATAATTTATATGCAAGATTTTGATTGTCCATTTCATTTGCATTACATAAGTGGCTAGGGGATTAAAAAGGTGCCTATAGCTTCTAAGACAGAACTCAATTTCAGGGGCTACAGCCACTGAAGAACTCAAAATTTGAATAGAGTATTGAGAGATTCAGGAGCTGGGAATGTTTGGAGCAAGTTGGCCTGGCTGTTGGAGGCATGACAATGGGGCAATATCTTGTCCTGGCAACTTCCTGCTGTTGCTCTTATTTTCTGTCTGCCTTTAGAGGAATAGCCTCTGCCCCACCTAAGATACTCCAAATCACCAAGGACCCACAGTCACTAGAGATGATGTCTGGAACAGCAGCCAAGTAAATCTTTTCTCTGCCAAGGTCAGTGATTTCAGGTTCTCTGTCACAGTGATGAAGATGCTGAATAACCATCTTCAAGAGGCAGCTGTTTCTCACGCAAAGCATTCCTAAGTTAGTGTGTACAAGTTACATTTATGCTGTTAAAAGCAGTACATTTCCCCAGAGGTGGGAGAGGAAGGAAAGAGGTTGTGTTTATCTAGCTGTGGAATCTAAGTCATGAGGTCAGAGGTGATAAATCAGAATATCTCACGCAAGAACATAAAAATGTAAAGTCACTCTTAAACTGAATCTTTTTTTTCATTTATTTTACATACCTACCACAGTTTCCCCTCCTCCAGCCTCCCATCTATCCCCATCTCCCCCATCTACTCCTCCTCCCTCTTCGTTCAGAAAAGGGCATCTTAATAACCTTTGAACAGAGCCACTTCTTGAATACTGAGCCCACAGGGAAATGTTTCAGGAAACATACGCACTATTTCCCTCTCCAGTGACAAGCAAACAACTCTTAAACACAGGAAGAGATGAAAATAAAGCGTGGCCTCTCAGTGTGAGGGCCGCAGGAGGGAAGACCCTCAAGGTGGGGAATGGACAGAGTGTTTCTCTGTGAAAGGACTAGCTGACCTCGGTTCAGATGACTGTTCCCTGGGAAGTACAACAGCGTGGGCAGACTGCCTGCCTGAGATGTTCAAAGGAAGCTACATATGCATATGTTAATACAAGGTCTTTAGATATTAAAATATTGACAATTTATCATGTCCGGAATATTATTCAGGCACTGCAGTATCCAAATGCCCTAAAGGGAGTTCAAAATAAGCATAGAAAGAGCAAAAACTATGAAGTCAATTGAAAATTCTGGAAAAGAAGTGTATTTTAACAATTGCTATTAGCTCTCAGGCAGCTCCAAGGCCCCTGGAGTTACAGTTCACAGTAAGGAATGCACTAATCTTTTATCAATTAAGTAAAAGTGCACTTTTCTTTGCTTAGGTTGACAATTCTCTAATTTAAAAACAGTGGCCAGGGAACTAATTGAAATTCTCACAGCCACAAATTGCTAAGTAAACAGGGAAATTGTTTGCTAGGAGATTTCCTTCTTCAAGTGGCAGGTCTGGAGCTAGGAGTTAATGTTTAGGCTGAAATTGAGGTGCACTGTGGAATTCTGTCACCCAGTGGCAGCCATTGGCCTAGGGGAGGGTGCCTCTGGGTGATTGAAGAGAATTCCTTGTGCCTTAATCAATCAGAAAAGACAGTAGATTCAATGTATTCTAAAAATGTAGAGTACACCTGCGTGTCTCTTTTAGCACAGAAAGCTTTTTAAAACACTCTAGAAAATAATTGTAAGTAACAATAACTTTATTTAAAATTTTAATCACAGATTAGCTTTGAGATTGAATAAATTTCTTATAATAAATATTTTAATACATCATGAAATAAAAACATAAATATAAAATGTCTTCAAAATGCCATTTAAAATCAGCAAATTTTTAACAATAACAGTGATTTTATCACATAAAATTTAATAGCTAATGTTAAAATGTCCAGGGAAAAATGCTCTTTTAACAATTTCTAAAATGTTCCCACAATTCAAAAACTATGTATGTTGAAAACTGCTTTTATATATTTAATTTGTGCTACTTGACTGAGATAGGGACTTCTAGGCTATGGTGACTTGAGTAAGATATTTAGTGAGATGCTTGGGACAGATGAGTTGCTGCTAGTTTGGATTCAGAATGCTCTCCATTGATCAGTGAGTAAACACCCGAGGCCCAGCTTGCTTCTGTAGAAGGAAAAGATGGAGGTTAAAAGGCATCATTTAGTTAAAGGATGTTAATCACCTGCAGTGTGCCCTGGAAGGAGGTTCCAGATCCTGGGCTACCTTCTTTCTCCTTGCTTCCCATGCAAGCCAAAGACATGCAGCTTTCTTCAATCATGTGCTTTCCTCCATGATTTTCTGACTTGGCACAGCACAGAGGCAGTGGAGCAAACTGACCATGGACCAAAATTTCTGATGCCGTGAGGCAATGGGAAACATTCCAGCTTTTAAGTCCGCTATCTGAAGTGTTTTGCCACATTTATGGGAAGCTGACTCACAGGAAGGTTGCACATTATAGTATGTATTGAATCACATCAATATATTTGGTAGTATAAGAAGTCCTAGTGTGCCTGGGTATGTAGTTGGAGGTTTTTTTTATCCTGCCTGGCCCATGGTCAGGACAGATTTCTCTCATCCGCCAGTCCCTCAGCAGCTCAAACACAACCAAGTAAATATACAGAGACTTTTATTTCTTATAATAGCCAATTGGCATTTTATTTATACAGAGCAATATCCACAACAGGGGTATGGTGGTGCACACCTTTAATCCCAGAACTTGGGAGGCAGAGGCAGGCTGATCTGAGTGAGTTCTAGGACATCCAGGAATGTTACACAGAGAAATGTTGTCTCTCAGAAAAAAAAAAAAAAAAAAAAAAAAAAGCAGAGGAGGAGGAGGAAGAAAAATGCTGTCTCTTGAAAAAACAAAACCAAGAGAAGGAGGAGGAGGAGGAGGAGGAGGAGGAGGAGGAGGAGGAGGAGGAAATCCTAGTGTTTCTCAGGTTTACTTGAGCACAGAAAAAATAAAAACAAACAACAACAAAAGCTAAGCCTTTTCTCTTTGTCTTATATGCCACAGTAGTTTATATGACATAAATCTATAGTGTCTTTAGCAATAGAGTCTTGCTGTCAAGTTGTTGAGTGTGTAGCTCATAGCATTGCCAACAGTCTGTAATGTTTGGTCTCTACTAACCAACAACTCAAAAAGATGTAACCCATTCCTGGTACTAGGGGGCAGTTATTTGGTATTAGACTATGTTCAGCTGGGATACTGCAACCCATAATATTATTACTCCATAAATGCCTTTATACACAATTGCAGGCACATACTCATGTGTGTGTGTGTGTGTGTGTGTGTGTGTGTGTGTGTGTGTACGAGTACACATGCACGTGTATTCAATAGTAGTGGACTTTCATATGGCTTTCTCAGCAGGCCTTTAGTGTTAGCTTTTCTTCCCCATATTTTTTCCTTTGCCCTGCCCTTCTGTTCCTAGCCTCATTAGAACTACTTATATTTTTATTTTGAATATTGTTTTGGCCAAATACAAAGCATTAGGTCTTACTATAGCATGTTTAAATTCACATTTTAAAGCCAATCCTCTTTCCTACCCTTTTCCTTCATCCCTCAACTCCCTGTCTCTTCTGCCCCCAGTCACCTCTTTACGGCTTTTATGTTTCATGGTTCTATGACACCTTCTAGTCCATTCTTCTTTTCCTTCTCATGGTCCTTTTTCTACTCACATGTTCTGTATTCACACTCATACTAACAGATATGCGTATTTGTGTGACCATGAAAACTAGGATCCAAGAGACATAGAAAATAACGCATTTGTCTTTCTAAGTTTACCATTTCCATTATCATGGTAGGTCTTTCTGTGTTTGCACAAGTTCCTCTCTGGTAATTTGTTGAAGATTTTTGCTACATTGCATTTTAGTTGTTCTGTGTTTAGACAATGTATGACCTACTACAAATTGATGTTTATCTTTGGTAGAATAAAAATTAAGTGAATGGACTCAGGTTAGATTTGAACTCTTGACCTTTTAATTAAGCTTGAAAAAAACTTCAGTTATTTCACCTGTAACATGGGAGAATAAATAGTGATTAATGAGTAAATTTGCAGTTGTAAGAAACAAATGGCCTTAATTACATTATCACATGTGTATATAATATACTTTGATTCTATTTAGCTCCAACTGAACTCTCGAGTCTCACTTCTCAAACCTACAGGTTCCAAGAGCTGCTCTTCTTCTTTCATGTATTTTTTTATCCAAGTTCTACATTTGAGAGAAAATATGTGTTGCTTATTTATCTACATCTGTTTCATTATACTTAACATGATGATCTGCAGTAACATCAATTTCCTTGAAATTATATTATGATAAATGAATGAGAAGAGTCCCTATGAGCTAATGTATTTGAGTATTTGTTCCACAGTTGGTAGGACTATCTGGGAAGGATGATGAGGTAGGGTCATGTTGGAGGAGGTGTGGCACAGGGTACAGGCTTTGAGCTTTCAAAAAACCCATGTCACTCCCAGTTAGCTTTCTCTCTCTCTGTCTCTGTCTCTCTCTCTGTTTCTGTCTCTCTCTTTGTCTCTTTCTCCCTTTCTTCCTCTCCCTCTTTTTTCACTCTCTCTCTAGATCTCTCTCCATCTCTCTCTCTCTCTACTTCTTGCATGTAGGTTATATGTAAGTTCTTCCAGACCTCTCAAGTGCCATGCCTGCCATAACAGTCATTGACTCACCCTCTGAAATTGTAAATAACCCCCCCCCCAATTGAATGCTTCCCTTTAGAAGTTGCTTTGGTAATAGCATCTCTTCACAACCACAGAAAAGTAACAAGGGCAGCTATGTTCGTATTCTTCTTAATATCTAAATAATGCTCCATTGTAGAGGTATGACACTCTTTTTTTCTATTAACATATCAGTGGACCTCTAGGTTGGTTCCATGGCTAAACTGCTCAAGGAAGGACAGCAACAAAGATGAATGCAAAAGCATTGCCAAGGTATGATTATTCGGATTCTTTTAAGTTTCTAAGATTGTTATCCTTCAGGCACATACTCAGAAACAGTATCACCGAATAATTGCATTTTTAGTATTTGAGGACCCTCTTAACAGATTTTCAGTGGTGGCTTTGCTGGTTTGTATATTAAAGAGTAGATAAGAGTGTTCTATACATTCCTCTGTGCATCCTTCCCAGAATCCACTGTTGGCTATTTTCCTGAGGATAGCTCTTGTAACTGGAATTAGTTGGAATCTCCATGTAGTTTGAATTTGCACTCTTCTGATATCTAATGATGTTGAACATTTTTCATCTGTCATCCTTTTGGGAACTATTCATTTTCTCACCCACTTGCTGATAGGTTTATTTGTTCTTTTGAGGTAATGTTTGGACTTTTTACATGTTATGGGTGCTACTCCCTGTTTAGAAGAATAGCAGGCTAACATTTGGCTTAAGACATCACTATACTCTGACAAATGTTCCTTGTTAATCATAAATGACAGAAGTGCTAGTTCTTGGTTTTCCTTCACTCCTTGCTAACTCTCTTCCATTATATTAAAGATGTTGGTTCATTTTAAATTGACTTTTATAGATAGTAAGTGATATGGATTATAGTTTCATTCTCCAACATTTTCAAATCTGGATTTTTTTCAGTGCTATTCATTGATTTTTTTTTTAACTGTATGTTTTTGACATTTTTGAGTTTACCTATGGGTCCTCTGTTATATTCCATTGACCTACACAAATCGCTTTGTTCTAGTACTAGTACCACATTGATTCTGCTACTGTGGTTGTGAAGAACAATTTTACTGTATTGTTCTGTGCATTTTCTTTGTGTGTGGGGTGGGGACTGGGTGTTTTGGTGGCAAGTATGTCTGTGTGCCAATTGCATGCCTGTTGCCTACAAATGCTAGAAGTGGGTTTTAGAACACCTGAAACTAGAGTTACATATAGTTGTTAGTGGCCATGTGGGTGCTGGGAACTGAGCAACCAGGGATCTCAACAATTGAGCCGTCTCTCCAGCCCCTTTAGTATATATTTAAATCAGGTATTGTGATACATTTAGAATCATTCTTTCTGCTCAGATACGGGAGATTAGATTGGGGGAGTATATGACAAACACAGAGAAAGACAAAATACTCAAAGCCATATCAATATTTCTTCCTTGCTAAGAAGATGGTATTTTATATCCCCTACCCCAGAGTTTACCTTTTGCAGTCTATTGGTGTGGGCTTCAGTCATTTTCCTCAGACAGGACTGTACAAAGTATGAACATGTTATATCCCTTCTCACTTCTGCTAGATTTACCCTATGCATACTTGTGAATGTAAAGAGGGAACTTACTTCAAGCTGCTACTGCTGGTTCAGCCTGAGGACCTCTGGTTGGACATCCACATCCACCAGAGTTCCTCTGCCTGTGTTAGCTCACTCTACAAAACTCTTGAACAGCAACATTTTTGCACATAGTTTCTGTGGCTTTCCACCTCAGAATATAAAGCAGTTTCTGAGGGTGGTGTAAGTCACAAGGCTCTCAGTGGTGTGACTATGCAGAGGCCACTTCCCCTGTACTTTCTTGTGCCTGCTTCTCTCTGTGTCTCTGTCTCTGTCTCTGTCTCTGTCTCTGTCTCTGTCTCTGTCTCTCTCTCTCTCTCTCTCTCTCTCTCTGTACAATTTATATATTAGACTGGATGATGTTTAAAACAAGTTATCACAGAAAGTTTCCAAAAATACTTTATCTAACTAAATTATCTGCTTCTAAATTCTATTTTTTTTTTATTTTTCCCTTTCATTGAAAATAGATTGCCTTCTGACAATACATGCTGTACATGCTGCTTATGGTTTCCCCTCTCATCCATATATTCTCCCTTTCTGTCTCTCATTAGGAAAGAAGAAAACAAACTTCTAAAGGATAATAACAAAATACAACAAAGTAAAATATAACAAAAAATTATCACACAGGAGTTGGACAAGATAAACCAACAGAAAGAAAAGAGACCAAGAGAAGGCACATGAATCATATCCACTCGTTCACACACACCGGAATCCCATTAAAATACTAAAATGGAAGCCATCATATACAAGCAGGGGATATGGTGCAGACCTCTGCATGCCCTGTGAATTCTGTCTGAGTTCCTGTTATTCATATGTACATTCATGGTATTGTGTTTAGAAGACTTTGTTTTCCTGGTGTTCTCCATCCCCTCTGGCTCTTACACTTTCCAGCTCCCCTTCAGTTGGGTTCCCAGAGATGTGAGGGGAAGGATTTGATGGAAGTATCCCATTTAGAGCGGACTTTTCTAAGGTTTCTCCCCCTCTACATAATGTCTGGTTGTTGGTCTCTGTATTTGTCCCCTTCTGCTGCAGGAGGAGGCTTTTCTGATGATACTCGAACAAGGGACTGATCTATGAGTATAGCAGAATGTTATAAGAAGTCATTTTATTGCTACTTTTTCTTTCTTTTCTCTTTTAGAGTAGTCTTATACAGGTCTACAATAGGTCTCTGGGCTATCTAGTCTCAGGTTCTTTGTCACCCAGTGTCAGGTATGTGTTCTATCTCATGAAGTGGGTCTTCTATCAAACCAGATATTAGTTGGTTACTCCCACAAGGTCTGTGCCATCATTGACCTAGAATATCTTGCAATAAGGACACCATTGTACACCAAAGGGCTTGGGACTGGCGTGGGTTTTATATTTCTCTTCTGATAGTATGCTAAGTACATTCCTGCACCAAAGATACTAGAACATAGGGATGAAGGATCTAAATAGGCACCAGCTCAACTTCTCCATGTTCAATGAGTCTTATAGGTGTTGTCTTTGGCTGACAGTTTGTGGAGAGCAACATATTGTCTTGGCAACAATCTGGGATGCTTGAGAATTCCCATTGGAATTCCTTTAACCAACAACTCAATTAGATGTAACTCTATCCCAGTACTGGAAGCTACATTTGGTGACAAGAGATGGCCAGTAGGGACATTGTCTCTCTCATTATTTGTCAATTTGCTTCAGATTGTCTTCGTGTATGTATGTACTTCTACTGTTTTAGGTTTTTATACTATCCCTCAAGTAGATATAATTTTTACTGTCTCTCCCTTTATTCCCTTTCTCATCTCTTCCCTACTCCCACCTCTTGCCTCTCATTTGATTCCTATTTCAGCTCCCCTCATCTACCTGTAACCATCCCTTCTATTTCTCTTTCCTAAAGAGTTCTATCTGTACCCTCTTCCCCCTTACTCCATAACTACCCTCTCAGGTTTTGTGGATGGTAGCTTGGTTATCTTTGACTTAACAGCTAATATTTTCATATAAGCAAATATATATCATATTTGTCTTTCTGGGTCTAGAGTGCCTCATTAGGGATTTTTTTTCTAGTTTCTTTCATTTGCCTGCAAATTTCATGATGTCAGTTTTACTAAACATGTGAGTAAGACTCCAAAGTGTTTTCTTCTCTTGAGTGACATCTAGTTTGTTTCCAATTTCTGTTCATAGAATAGAGCAACAATAAACATGTTTGAGTGTCCCTATGCTTAACTGTATTTCTTATCAAAATGAAGTACTAAGTTAAATAGTTTACCTTCCCTTTGAAACAATACCAAAAGAGACAACATATATGAATTGATGTATTTTAAGATCCCAAAATCATGTAAAAAAGAATAGTCATTCTCAAAGGACTGTCAGGAGTGTTCTCCTTTATGTTGTTTGCTATAACACAAACATGAGGAACACCAATGCCATATGATGGATTCAGTGATCTGAGGATGGTACTGAGTCAGGGTAAGGTGTGCATGAGAAAGCCATGCACAAAGTGAAATCTAGTATTTGAGAAACTCCTGTGCAATATTCTTTTGAATATTAATCACATATTTATGTGAAGGGATATCTGAGGCTCAGAGAACCATCTAGAATAGTTACAAGAGAGGCAACACTCAAATAGGACCAATGCCCAGCTCCAACAATGAGGCTTCAAAATATCATGGCACCCCTGGGTAAGGTAGACTCAATGTTAGCTTGTGCTTGATAGTGGTGAGTTATTTTCCCTAACTCTTCTCTAGCACCACTTAATCGATCTTTACAACATGATGTGAAATGATGTAATAATTTCTCGATTGTTTCACCACTTCCAAGAACAAAACCTAAGAATATTTGGAAAAGTACATAAGTATCTGACATTCAATTAATTGAAATTATGTCTGACATCTTGTAAATATTACTAGACTTGCCAATAACCAATAATATAACCCTGTTATTAAAGGGAAAAATCAAGTAAATGGCATGTGAAACAAAACAGGTGATGGAATTATTGCAAGATGTTAAAGGTATTATACTTGCATTCAACATGTTCAAAATAACAAGCATGAACATGTATTTCACACAGAGAGATCAAACTTTAAGATATAAAAAATATAATGCAGTAGGTAAAACTTACCCAGGCTGGAATTGAAAGCACCTTAAAGAGATGAATTACATAAAAACTACTGAGAAGGCTATATATCAGATGAGTATAGAGTTAAATAGAACAGAAGAGGAAGAAGAGACATTGTCTTCTTATGACTCCTATGTCTCCTAGATGACTGAAGCATGTTTCCTCATTTGCTTCTCAAATTAACAATACCTATGTTTGTAAAAATAAATAAAAAATAAAATTAAGGTACTCCTTAATTTTGTCCAAAAGACTACCCTCCTTGAAGTAATAAAATTTGAGAATTTTGTTTTATTTCAACTCCTCTCAACCATCTTGTTCTCCTGGAACACAATAGTAATTCCATCTATCTATCTATCTATCTATCTATCTATCTATCTATCTATCTATCTATCTATCTATTTAATTTCCAGCTCATGAGCATTCCTACCATCTGGGAAGATAAACATCTTCCTATTTAGTGCAGAATCACGCAATTGGTGTCCATAAATACTGCTCAGTTTTCTTTGGAAAAACTTAGTATCTCCCTACACCTCTATATAAGGGAAACTAAGAAATGTCTCCCCTAGTAATTGCTTGTTTTCATGGTCTGGGTTTGCTCTAGAAGGCCATAGTAAAGTAATTCAGTTCAGTAAGCTGATTCCAAGTTTATTGATCCCGAAAGTAAGATACAAACTAGCAGACAACATAACAATAAACAAAGAAGAAGGAGTAGTTTTACCCATAGTCAATGATAAAAATACTTTTAAAAAATTCAGCGTTACTTAACATGTGGTTTTGCTCAACTGACAGATCTGTGACATTGTACAGAGGAGATCTAAAGAAAATCTTCTCTTTTGCAGCAAGCAAAAACAGCAATATTGCCTGGGGGAAGCAGCTAACCACCATTGTCAAGGCCACTTAGAAATCAGATAAATTGTGGCTGGTACTCTCTCCTCTTTGTTAAATAATGTGAGAATGTCGTTGGAGACACTGCCTACTTTTGTGATGTTAAGCTTTTAAAAATGTCATCTCGAGAAGACGGAATTTAAAACAATCATGTTATAAGAAAATATCCATTACATAAAAAGAAAGAAAGTCTCCAAATAAGGCAGATCACACATAAATAACTTATGTTGAAATGATCCTATTCCTAAAAATTACCAAATGAAAAAAAAAATTAGGCAAATGTCTGAAAATCTCTGGAATATTTCTTGACTTGAAGATATATTGTGAAATTTGTATAATTATAAAAAAGAAAAATGATCGAAAGGGAGAAAATATTTTTGTGGTGTAATATGACAATTTTTAAATTTCTAATCCCAAAGCAACATACATTAGAGTTAAGAAAGGTGAGAGGAGGCAACTGACTAAAGCTCTCTGAGATGGTTTTGCTTTTCTCCGGGTTCCCAGTCTACCTATGTGTCACTTTCTGTTTTTATCCTTTCTTCCATTCACTATTTTCCTTAACAAAAATCTTATTTTCTAAAAATCTTATGGAAGAGAATATCATGGGGAATATCAATAATAGAAGATGATTAATTGGAAAGGAAACAAGACATTCTCTGAATGACTGATAAAATTCTGATGATTCATAAGACATGGCTAATGAAAACTAAAAATGTGTACTTGAAATAATGTATCTTATAAAAATAAATGTGAATTTAGTTATTTAGTAATTTCTACCAGGTTTTCATGAATCACTATCTTCCAAATGAAATGTTTCTATTGAAAAATTTCTTCCTCTTATACATATGAGTTTTTTAATTCCAACACAGAAACTATGCCACATAAATATATTAACTTGTAGCTAGAGTTTTCCTGCCTTGCCCACAGTCAGGACAAATCTTTGTCACCCGTCAGTCCCACAGCCGCTCAGACCCAACCAAGTAAACACAGAGACTTATATTGCATACAAACTGTATGGCCATGGCAGGCTTCTTGCTAACTGTTCTTATATCTTAAATTAATCCATTTCTATAAATCTATACCTTACCACATGGCTGGTGGCTTACCGGTGTCTTTACATGCTGCTGGTCATGGCGGCGGCGGCGGCTGGCAGTGTTTCTCTGCCTCAGCCTTCCGCTTCCCAGAATTCTCCTTTCCCCTTGTCCCACCTACTTCCTGCCTGGCCACTGGCCAATCAGTGTTTTATTTGTTGACCAATCAGAGCAATTTGACATATAGACCATCCCACAGCATTAACTGAACTTTTATACTTTTTTAGTGTACACTATGTAAGAAAAGATATACTATAAATAAGTGTTTTAGGGATTTTTATCAGGTTTAGCTAAGACATATTGTCTTTTTTGGCTAACAAAGCAGTGTGAATTTAAGTACTTTCCATTTTTCATATATTACTTCTACAAAGACAAGTGATTATTGTCCAAATATAAATCAAAAAAGCAAGATGACTCATGGGCTAATGATAAACATGTTCCTAAATCCTGTTTGCAAAATTCTTACTAAAATTCTTTTCAGCAAAATTTTGCAAAAATCCTACACTTAAACTGCTTTTGAAATAGATAGTATTTTAAAGAACTTTTAAAGGTCTTCATAAACATCCCACATTATGTCATTGATTCAAAGAATCTTTGATAACTCAACTCTCATTAAGTAATATCTAGCTTGTATTCTAATAAGAAACCATTAAAATAAGGGACAGTGAAATGACTCAGTGTGTAAAGGCACTTGCAACAAATCCAGAATATCTGTGTTTTCAATCTGTAGAACTCATACGGTTTTAGGAGAGAACCAGCTCTACTAAGTTATCCTCTAACCTCTATGTATGGCATGGCAATTTGTCTGTCTCTCATTCTCTGTCATTCTAAAGGAGTAATTTAAGAACAAACAAATTTTAAGGGAATTCAGAAGTCAAGAAAACAGGAATATAGAAATCACTAAAACTAATCTAATACTGTTGCACCCTGTGCCAGAATATCAGACTTCTGTTGGTGCTTATGACATTCCTTTTCAAGTCACCAAACTGGAAGATTTCTTTGTGAAAATTGTGAGTAGAGATCCATATCTGTTAACATCAGAGGTCGATTCACTTTTTAACTCTCAAAAGTATGTTGGAAAGCAAACACGAACAGTGTCTTAAATTGTTATACAGTAACACAGTAAAACCACCAAATATCTTTGCATTACTGCATTGACCACCTTTCAAAAATCCTCCCCATCATGAACACAGAGGTAGCCAGAGAGAAGGCTCAGGTTGTTGAGTGATGTGGCAGTTCTTCACTGGCCATCCTTGTTATTCCTATTTATCAAGAATCCTACATTGCAAGGTGTTGTGTACCTATTTCCGTTGAATTTAAACATTTCCTTATGGAAGAAAAAGAAGGTTCAGAGGTTGCTAAAAATTCATAAGAATCTTACAAGTCTCAGGGGACTTATGAAGCTTACAAACTTCCTGAGGTCCTTCCCTCAGGTTGTATATGAATGTGTAAATGATTTCCATAGGAGAGGAGACTCTTTCGTGGAGTAGTGCTTTGCAGCTGTGCAGGGAATTCCTGTGATGCAGCTTTCATGAATCAGTGATGGGATTAGAACTTTGCATCAATGCAGCTACTTTAGAGTCTTCTGTACTTTTATAAGTATTCACCCATTCTCCTATAAGTAACTGCAATAAACCCACAGGAAGTCTGTAAATCAATGAACATAGGTAAGGTGATGTGTTGAATAAGGCTGAGGAAGGCATAACCTGCTTAGGCAATTTTTTTTTTTTTTTTTTTTTTGGTTTTTCGAGACAGGGTTTCTCTGTGTAGCTTTGTGCCTTTCCTGGGACTCACTTGGTAGCCCAGGCTGGCCTCGAACTCACAGAGATTCGCCTGGCTCTGCCTCCTGAGTGCTGGGATTAAAGGTGTGTGCCACTACCTCCCAGCAAGGCAATTCTTAATATGTCTGGAGAGACAACTTTAGTCCTAATTGTTGTTTTATCACTTAAATCTATTTGTAGACCATTCCCTGGATTTCAGCTTCTAATTGCAACTCCCATTCAGCATTTTTCAGGCATGGATATGTTTGTACAAATGAAAGATACTACAATGCTTTGAAAATATCCTGTATTCAAAAATGGCCAAAACAAGAATGTAATAAAAACTCTTCAATACCACTTGAGTGATAATCATTGTTATTTCATTTACTTTTACTTACTTTTCATGACGTATTTGTCTATCTATGTGTTTGCTTATTTATTTGTGAAGAGGGCCATTCATGCCATGGTATGTATGTGTAAGTCAGAGGAAAACTTGCAGGAATCAGTTCTCTCCTTCCTCCATGTATATTCCAAGACTCGAACTCAGGTCACCAGACTTGGCAGCAAGTGCCTTTACCTGCTGAACCATCATACTGCCTCTCCAAAGAGTGTTTTTTATTTTATTTATCTGTTACAGTACTAGGGATTGAATTGAACCCATGACCTTGTGTTTGAAAGAACTCTATCATTGAGCCAAACTCAGCCGCCTTCTACTTTGATCTTAAACATCCTTAATTATCTTTGACTTCATTAATCAAAAGTCATGTCTCATAAAGCTGCCTCCACCTCAAAAGTCCTAGCCATAACTGCTTGTTCCCAAACTACCCACATAGCTTCTTGTTCAACATCAAAAAAATTCCACAACACTTTGTGAGATTTGGCGGTTTTCTAAAATAACATGGGACTCAGAAATGCATTTATTTTGCTATAACCAGTTAGTTGATCACAAAGGCTATAACTCAGAAACATCAAGATGATAGATACAAAAGGAAATTTACAGAAGTAGGGGATCCAGAACTTTCTTTCCCTTGCTGGATGTGCCACCTTCCTAGTACTTTACATGTCCACAACCCTAGAAATTCAGAAATCTTACTGTTTAGGTGGTTTCTGTTTATTCCTGCTTTACTCAGCTTTGAGCCCCACCAGCTTTCATGAAAGACAACATGATTGGACTGAATGTCTCAACCCTCTAACTTTATGATTGCATGTCCTTTAGGGAGTAGAGTAGTCCTTAGTGGCGTTACATTAGTATCTTTCTATCCTTTGCTCTTCCATAAGGTCAATTCCCCTCTGTAGCCCCTTTTCAAGGCTCAAGTCTCCCTTCTTTTGCCTAACATCCTGCACTGTAAAGATTGTTCTTTAGATGTGGACATGACGTTTTATTGAATATTAAATATTAAATAAGATTAAGAATTTCTGGCAACATTTTTACCTCTTCTTTCATTTTTTATACTATCAATCAACTACACCAAAGCACGAAAGTTGCAATGAGATTTACCTTACAGAAAAAAAAATGTGTCCATTCCAAAAGTGACAGGGAATAACATGAAGATGTTGGGGCTGATTATGACATTACCATCAAGAAACAAAAATGCTCTGCTTAGAAGATCAGGTGGGTAAGACGACCTTGAGCTACCGCTCTTGTTTCTCTCTCTTTAAATGTCTTTTGTACCCCAAGTTCCCAGGAGGGAGTTTAAGGATCAGCTATGTGAGGAGACATCTCAGCTCTTTTGTAAAATGTGTCATGACTTATCTGATTCTCCCTCATTCTCTCTCTTAGGTAAGTATTTTCAGTGATCAAATTCTGCTCTACTGGTCTTTTATTATCTGATCTCTTTCCATTATGCATTTTTTACTCTTTTAAAAGAGGTTTATTATTAATATGTTCTTTTAAATTCTAGTTTTTAAATTCTCTTTCATCTAATTGGATAGTGAACAAAAAGTCATAGTTTCTGATATTTATTACTTTAGTTTAAAAATGTCCTATAAATATTTCTCTATTCTAACTACCTATTTATTTCATTTATTTCTTTAACACTTATTGGCTTTTTAAAGAAGTTTATTTTTTGTTGTTGTTGACAAAAGGACTTTATATATCCCTGGCCTCAAACTTGCTATGTCAATGAGAATGACCTTGGATTTTTGATCTTTCTGCCTCTGCCTCCCAAGTCTTGGCATTACCATCATGCTCCACCATGTCTGGTATATACAGAGCTGAATCCCAGGTCTCCCTGCATGCCAGGCAAGCAATCTACTATCTAAGATACATTTTTACAACCACTTTCCCCCCAAATTGTTGTATCTACTTTCATAATTTAAAGTAATCTGACTAACTTCAGCTACTGGATGGACTAGTACTATATGTGCTATAGCTTTGATTATTAGTCTAGCTAACCTATTTGTCTAATATGGCTCAAAATATTTAGTTTATTGATGGAGAGCTTGTTTCAAACATTTTAGTAGCTGATAATAATTAAACATTTATAAAGAATTTTTTCTTCCTCTAACTGACATAAAAATGTGAATGGCACCCTTTTGTTAAAGAAATGGAGTCACCCAAAGACAATTAAGGAATGATGAGAGAGGAGAGTTAATTTTCCCAAGGGAAGGGACCCTCGATTGGTTATTCAATACCAAGTGGTGAAGCCTGAAATTACATGTATCATGTGCTTGCAGACAAGCAACACTGAAAAAAAAATGCAAGGTGTATTTACATCTTAATGTATGTGTGTGTGTATGTGTGTGTGTGTGTGTGAGTGTGTGTGTGTGTGTGTGTAACAGTGATAGTAAAAGAAAAGGAGGCAAGGGATGTGAGAGGGGCCAGGGGTAAGGAGGGGAGACATGAGAGTGATGGGAGGAAGGGAAGAGGAAATAAACAATATAATTTTAATAAAAAAAATGAAGTCACCTTTGTCAAATGAGGACATGCTCATTTTTAACAGAACTCAGACACTGTCAGTTTTCCTAGTTGATTCCTACAGTATGACATTCTATGTCTTTCACTGAACAACAAACAAACATGACCTTGTTCTTCCCATTTAAAATACAAAAGAAAAATATAACTCTCTTCTCTACATTCTTAACTTGGTTTTGAATTCAGAGCCTTCACATCTCAGAATATATAATACCTGAGAAAAGGATTTATATGTATTTCTCTCCAGGTCCAGTTGTGTCTTGCTCACCCTATATTAGTACTGAACGCTCTTCCATTTGAGTATTCTGGTCTAAAGAAGCAGTCTTCCCTGAATGTTTATCTAAGGAATAGGACTATGTTGTCATATTGGAAGAATTGTAGAATTTGAATTCAATGAAATAAATGTTTTCATTAAGCCAGAAACTATTGAATTTGTGGACCATCTCTACTTTAAAACTGAGGATTATTGACAAACTAGTTTGAAGCATGCATATTTGAAATTTTTGAGCTTCTGTGACTCAAGTCTTTATCATTTTACTCCTAACCAGACTTGAAAACCAAAGGAGAGCCCAGTTCATGCTTGGATGCATTGATCTTTTTTACCTTTCAATTAAGACAAGAAGATCATAATTCATAAGGCTTCTCCCTTATCAAGCACATGGAGGAGACTGGGTCAGCCAAGCAGAATGTGAGAAGGGTTCTGAAAATGTAAAACTTCTGTGAAAAAATATGTGTTCTGATACAACAGTCTGAAGAGCAGCAAGACTTGAGATTAATTCCAAACTCTGTACTCTACCAGAAGATAATGGAAATACAGAAAATTTATTAATTCTTCCCAATACAAGAATGAAAAAGGTATTACTGCACAGCATAGACAGACAGTGATGAGTCATATATTTAATTGTCTAAGAACATAAAATGGCATGTAAGGTATTCTCAAATGGCACAGTGTTCACTGACTTTGATGGTTATACCGAACTTCGAAGAGAGCACAATCCATTTCATTTAGATTTCACTTAAATGTGTTTTTGATGTTATAATGCATTAACATAATAGTCTCATATTTTAAGTTATGGCTTCAGGTCATGACTAATTAATCTACAGGGTTTTATTAAACTCCTATGTAACCTAGAAAGGGTTGGTAAAAAGAAAAATGATGTTTTAATGACTATTTTAAGGCAGTTTAGCTTCTGAAAGGTATTTGACTTTGAAAGTTTAAAATTAAATTTAAACCATGATTTAAGACTTAAGATCATTCATTTATTTGTTTTGAGAAGTGATGGAGACAAATTGGCAAAAGGCTTATTTATATACAAAATGAAATTGTTTAGTTATATTTTTTTCTTCAGGTTTGTAATTGTAAACAAGTCAGAGGGCTTTTTGTTGTTTTCTTTTTTTCATGACATTATATTTTTTCAAAAGAGATTTAATTTTTAATGCATATGAGTGTTTTGCCTGTATGTACATATCTTTAGCATATGCATATTTGGTGTGCACAGATACCAGTACATCAGGTTTCTTGGAAATGGAGCTGCAGAAGGATGTGAGCTGCCATGTGGGTAATGGGGACTGAGCTTTAGTTCTCTACATGAATTGCAAGTACTCTTAACCTGCTGGACCAGCTCTCCCTCCTATCACATATAGATATTGTTACCTAGAAAAAAGTTCATGTCTCTTATAGCTAATGAATATTGCAGTGGTTCTCAGCCTTTCTAATAATGTGACTCTTTAATACAGTTCCTCATATAGTGATCCTCAACCATAAAATTGTTTTCATTGCTACTTCATAACTGTAATTTTCCTACTCTTGTTAATAGTAATGTAAGTATCTGATATGCAGAATATTTGATACGTGATCATTATGAAAGTGTCATTTGACCCCCAAAAGGGTTATGACACACAAGCTGAGAACTGCTGTAATATGGCATTACATTTCTGAGCTATAGAAATTAAATAAATATAAGCAAATATTTCAAGTTATAACATACTCAGGCATTTGTATTAATATATGTAAAGCCAACATACACATTTTCAACTCTGCATGATAATTATGATAGGTAATTTTCAAAGAGATGAAAAGCATACACCACAAGTCCACATTCCCAAGCAATGTCAAATACCAGGATAATTTAATAGAATTTACGACAGAAGTTGAGCAGTAAACAATTAAATGGGTGGACAACTTGCCATTTCTGGAATAATGTTCATTGAATTTATTCACTTGTTCAATGGTTTTCAAATATCAAATGATAAGTCATGAACAATTTTAGCATTTCTGCACTTCAGATTTTTATTCTAACTTATCTTTTACTGGGTGTAGTTAAATTTAGTCAAGATGAATTTAAAACTCATTATGAGTTACATGCCTATTAATATACAAGTTTGCAGTCAACAAACTGGGACCCGAGAACAAAATGAGTCTGACATAACGGTCCTGTGATGCAGGATCTAATGATGGATTTATGTGCTTTCAACATTTGGAGAGAATTAAAAGAAGAATTGCAGTTTGTGAGATATGAAACTGCCATGAAAAGTAAATTTAATAACATTTCATTGGATCTTAATTATATCAGAGATTGTGAATTGTGTAAGAATATACCTTAGTATTGATTACATGCTGACATAATCACATTTTAGATTTATTGATCTAAGTAAAGGAGATTGTGAAAATTAATTTTCTTATATCTTGCATTGTGTCATTGTAACATTGAGTATTACATATGTATGTCACATTATATTTCCATCGGCTCTTTTTGATGATTAGTAGACCTAGTGATCTACCAGAAAAGTATGAGTTTCATGACTCCTCTAGTAGGACAAACTGTTCAATACAATGGAGTAATTTAAAAATCTTATTAAAGAGTGTAGTTACTTACACCAACAGCAGTGGAGAATATGACAAAATGACTAATAGTGATATCTGAAATGGAAGACTTACCTAATTCAATGTCTTACAGTCCCCAGTTCTCCCAATGTCTTCTTGCTGAAGCAATGATGACACTGAAGAATTCAGTGACTTGGGAAATGCTGATCATGTGGCTTTCAATAACTTGTGCTTAGCAGTCCAAACAATCGGTTATACTGTTGTCCTTTGAAATACAGAACATTTATATGATAGAGATTTGTTTTCAAAACCAAAACCTGGATATGCAACAATTGTAAGATTTTGCTCAAGTAAATAAAAAAAAATCTCTATTATTATTCTTTGTTGACTAAGATTCTTCACACACATATCTGCCTTTGGATAACTTTTAAAGAACCGTACAAGAAAATTCTGTAGTGTAAATGTGAATACAGGTTTATACCAGGGTATGAATATGTGTGAGTCTTTCAGTTAGTGGTTTATTGCCATAAAATTGTTGATCTTATTCTTTGCCTTGCACAACCAAACAGAGTACAGTCTTCATGAGAACGGTCCTTAAGTTGTGTTCCAAGTAGGTAAATGGTGAATTATCATTATTAACTTGATAGGAAAGTAAGCACCAAGGAGATTAATAAATCAAATTTCTGGGAATGTTTTCTAAGTATGCTACTGAAGAAGTTTAACTGAAGGAGGAAGACAGATTGAATGGGGTGGAACAGTACCACAGATTGGGACCTCACGGGAGAGTGGAAGAAAAGTAACACCCCCAGCACAGATCAGCTCATATGCCCCTTCCACTCGTACACTCTCTGCTTCCTGTTTACCATGGTTAAGGCACTTTGCCCTTTCATACACACTCCCTGCCATGATGGCTTGGAACCTCCCGACAGAGAGTTGTGACCCAATGTAAGTATTTCCCCTCTTGAAGTGTTTTGTGCAGGTATTTTTGTTATGATATGCAAATAAGAAAGCTTTTTCTAACTTGTGAACTCCATCCAGTTTTTGACTGACTGGAAACATAATTGTGAAAATTGATCATTTTGTGCAGTTCAGTATCATCAATTAAAGAGATATTGGTAACAGTTATAATAGGCACTTTGGCTGGGATTTTGAAATCAGTATCTATTTTTCATTCTTTAATAATTTATATTAGGCTAAAACTGTCACTAAATGAAATACAGTATAAAAATAAAGCGAGATATGGGAAAATAGGTCAATTATGTGAAAGGGAAAGTCAAGCAGACTAGTTGATTATATTATGAAAGTCAGCAAATGGACTGTGATTAATAGTAAGACATTTATATTGTTTTTAATGTATTCCTTTCTCAATCATAGAGATGACTTTGCAGAAACACACAAATTCTACCATCTCAGAACAAAAACTTGGGATATAAATTCATCCAGCATCCACCGAGCATGCTTTAACAATTACTCTAGAATCGGAATATAAATTGATAGTTTAAGTCCTAATTCACAGTTCATTTGGGAAGAAAAGCCAGTGAGCGATCACAGTTGTTACAAAATTAGAGAAAAATGTATTGTTTTATTACACGAGGAAAGTTTAAGATGATATTACTTGTGTTGCCATGCCCATGGGTACATATTAGCTGACCACAGATAATAGGACAAAAAGGCTAAATTATTATACTGGGACTGTAGATGATACTGTATCAAAGGAACAATAAGAGACATTATACTACAAATTGCAGTTGCCTTATATATAAATTTTAATTTGCTGTTTTTCTTTTTCTTTTTTCTTTGTGATGAATGGTTGCATAGCCAAAAAATAAATAATGCAATTTAAGAATTCATAAAACCAAATACAAGTAAACAATATGTATGTGTAGAAACAATTTGTAGAATCATTCCACCTTAATATGTGCATATGGAATGGTATTAGAAGCAGTAAGGTAAAAAGTAACATGGTTAGAAAACATCAAAAGGACTAAGAGCATGCATTCTCTGTATGACTTTTTCAGGTCATTGTTCAAGTTTACTGATCAAGATTTCTAAAACCACTGAGAGTCTAAAAAAATCATTAACAACTTGATCTGGAGACAAGTGAGCTTGTACTTGGATGGATTCTTTATTCTATGAATGCTGAAGCCTCCCTGCAATGCAAAATTCTGAATGCTTATAGTTTTATGACAAGCATATAGACATTTCTGTCCAAGTTATTTCTTAACATCATCTAAAATGTTCCAGATTATCTTTGTTGAAATTGAACAACTTTATCAGCTCTTTGCCTTGAGTAGTTCAGAGAGAGAGGGAATAAAAGGACAAAACAATTTGGGGAAAATACCTAATCTCTCTTCTATAGTCATAAACGGAATGAAGCCAAAACACTTTCAGGCTGATGGTATTTGATGTTAAACTGTGGCAAAAGCCTAAAAAACAATATTTTACTTTTAGAAAACCCCCTGAAGGATTGTGCGACCTACTTCTGATCATCTTATACTCTATCAAAATGTGACCTACTTCTGATCAAATGCTACTCTATCAAAATGCACAGTTCTTCAAAGTCTTCTTTTTGAGTTCTAAAAGTTTTCAATGAAAAGTATAGGTATATTAGACATTAAAATATTATAGGGTTCTTCATTTCACAATTATTCAAAATGAGACATATCTTTATGAATATTTTTCCCTCTTTAAAATATTTAAAATAGAAAGTTTAGAATAACTTCTGAAACAGTAACCTGAAATACTTTTAAACTTGTGAAGTCTGAAGGACTAAAGGGATAGTTATTGATTTCAACAAGAAAATTTAGTGACCTTTATAAAATAGAAAAAAATCTCTGTTAAATAATGGGCATAATTATGGTATTAAAAATCAAATGCCATTTTAAGGTAATACCACTCCCTCCCTACTTTCAGGAGATAATTGCCAAAGCTTGTTCCATTTATTACTGGATGCACAATTCAGATTCTTGAAATATTTTCTTTTGAAAGTTAAATAAACAATTATGGCTGGTTTTCTGACTTATTCGTTCTAATACAGATGAATTGTGTCTTAATATTTTGTCTTTGACTACCAGTTTGGATGACATGTTTTCATTCACCTCTTCCCCATCTTCTGTTATGCCCAATCTTTGGCTACATTATTGCTCAAATCCTTATTATATTGCTACTCTGTATGCACTTTGTGAAGAATATAAACATGAGAGACTTATAGTCCTTTTCTCTCCCATAGGAAAGCGCTTGTATTTTCTTTTAGCACTCAAATTATTCTGTGTGCCTTCCATTTGTTTCTAATGAAGGGCTCTTATTTTATTCATCTTTCTCCTTAATACTCATTTGAATGCCCGACTCATTGATGTATTGGATGAATGGAATTGTGGAAGTGAAGTATTTCCCTTTTCATAAAAATTTAATCTCTTTTGCCTATTAAAGAGAATCACTTTCTATTTTTCAAAACCAAAAGAGTTTTCTAAGAAGCAAGATTCAATGTATGCAGTATAGGAATGAGGGGTTCAGGTGAAAAATAAGAGCTATGTCAATTTGCAGCCTGTATATTTAATTCTATAACCATGGATAACTCTTGTGATTCCCAGCATATGGTAGCAATATTAATTTGCTCAACAGAGATTGGTAGGATTGTAGGTAATGTTGATATTCTGCCCATCACCTCAGAGAGTGATTTCTTACCCCCCCCCCTTTTTAACTTCTAAAGTTCTTTTTTACTTTCTGGGAAAAGATACTTGATTTTACACAGTTGGTAGAAGGATTTTCTAGGGAAATACTTCTGAAAATACTTTGTTAATGGAGAATCACTGGAGAGTCACATTATTACTAATTATCAGAACTATAAAAATATACTTATGGCTGAGCAGTGGTAGCACATGCCTTTAATCCCAGTACTCCGTAAGCAGAGCCAGATGAATTTCCGTGAGTTCAAGGCCAGCCTGGTCTACAGAGTGAGATCCAGAACAGGTACCAAAATTACACAGAGAAACCTTGTCTTGAAAAAACAACAACAATAACAACAACAAAAAAATGCTTATATTGACTTACAAAAACAAGTACATGGTCTTTGTTTTCTCCGGTGAATATTTTAACTGTGTTATAGAACATTTTGATTTTTCTCCTATCAATTTCTTCTGCATTGTTACTGAGTTTCATAGATAGCTTATTTTTTTCACAATAGTTCACAGATAAATTTGTGTTAAGTTGGATTTTCTATTCAAACTCAATGTAGGGGAACAGAAAACTCCCAAATATCAATTTCTATAGTTTTTTCTGGTAGTGTTTAATCTATTTGCACTCTTGGTTTTTGAGACAGTGTCTTGTTATGTATTTCAAACTTACATCAAATTCACTCTGTAATCCAGGCTGGTCTCAAACTTATGGCAATCCTCTTGACTCAGGCTCCCAAAACGCAAGAATTAAGTATGTGGGCCATCATTCCCAACATCTATAGTTTACTATTTTTTTCTAAAGTGTGTGTGTGTGTGTGTGTGTGTGTGTGTGTGTGTGGTGTGTGTGCACATGTGCATTTTAGAACTTCAGAAGTATCAGGATTCCTCTACCTTTTGATAAACTTAGGTCTGCAAGCTTAACAAGAAGTGTTGAAGTTTTCTTAACTAGATGACTGCTGTCAAAACTCTCTTTTTTAATTAAGAAAGAATATCATCATGTCTCAAGTTTTTTTTTTCTTAAAACTGTAGTAGAGCATTTTAAGTTATGTATCATTTGAAAAGTTATGGTTTATTGATTTTTCTATTATGCTGGCTCTAAAGTAAACCTCATTTTTCATGAGGATAGATGTCATCTATGTTTTTATAGTGACACTTCATTTGTTTTTCAAAATTCTTTTGTATGTGAGATCTGAAATTCTCTGTATCTATTATATATTTCCATGTAATGGTTAACACTTTTTGTTATCTGATTCCCAAGATACATGCTCAAACAACTTCCACACCTCAGGCTCAGCGATCATCGTGGAAGACGGGGCACAAAGACTATAAAAGGCAGGGAATCAGTTTTCTATGAGACTGTGTCTCCTAGGAATGTCAGAAGCTATACACATAAGATCTCACAAACATGACTAAATATGAACGTAACAAGAGTAACAGCAATAGATATGCTCACATGGACAGGGGAATGCCTAAGTTGCCTCACCTTTACCCAAAGAAATATAGTCCCAAGGAATGCTGAGAGCAAGAGAAATGGTCTTCCCTAGGAAGACCACTCCAACTGGTTGTAGAATACTGAATGGTCAACCCTGAAATACATACATACAAGTAACATATAAACAGAGAAGACTGTATTTATGTATTTAGAACTATATATTTATACAATTAATGAAAAAAGAGACCATTAATTTTGAAGAAAGCAAGGAGGGTGTAAAAACAAGGGAGAATAAAATACTGTACTGTGATCTCAAAACAGAAAAAAAAATCCAGCTTCTTAAAAAGGTTGTATTATAGTTTTAGCTTCTTATTTGTACTTTTAATCCACTTGACTTGACCTTTATGTTGTGTGATCAGGGTCCAACCCCAGTCTTTTTCATGTGGCTATCCAGTTATCACTCCACCATCTGTTGAAGTCACTATTATTGTCTTATTGCATGGTGATGGCACCTTCAGAGACCAATGAATTGTAAGATGGATTCTACGAGGAACTTTTCAAGGCCCAGTAAAAAAATGAGCAAAGCATATACATGTTTCTTGTCACATTAGCTGGGGCATTATCACGAATATATCATCATCCAGGTTTGTTAAATAAAAATTATGTGAAAAAGAGCCCATGTAGTCCATGATGAATATAAAGTGTAAATGGGAAATTAACTTATTACTTTTAAGTACATGTGTGTTTGTCTCTGTGTGTCTAAGTGTGTATGTGTGTGTCTAAGTGTGTGTGTGTGTATCCCATGTATGCTAGTATTCATGGAGTCCAGCAGAGGGTATTCATCCCTGGGAGTTGGAGTACAGACTATCATGAACTGCCAATCATCGTTAATAAGTTTTGAACTCATATCCTCTTCAGCAACTCATCTCTCCAGACAAATAAAACTACCTTTAAAACTCTATGATCTTAAGTTGATTTTATTATATTCCTAAAGTACTTCATGCCACCAAATATAAACTTTGAGAAATATTTTCCATTTTCTCACTCAATGTCACCCCTTCCCCCAGTATTTTAATGGTATGTAGTCCAAAGCTATACTTTTTTGTTATTTTGTGTTTACAAATTTCTTTAGTTTTCCTTCCTATTTTCTCAAATTCTTGACTTAAACACTTTTTTTAAACTTCTGATAATTCTTTATCAGAAATTGAAAATGAAAATGAAATTTTCATTTTATAATTGATAATAAAATTTCGCTTTAAATGTTGTAGTTATGTGCCACAATTTTGTATAACCTTTGAAAACTGCTGTTTTATGTACTTTATCACTTTTCCTATTATTTTCTTGTTTACATAATAAATATCTAATCCTAATATTTTAGTTCCCAAGTTATGGAAGTTTAATTTTTTTTAACTTTCTTTTTATTTATCTTTGAGTCTTTTTTTTTTTTTTTTTTTTTTTTTGATTTTTTTGAGACAGGGTTTCTCTGTGTAGCTTTGCGCCTTTTTTGGATCTCACTCTGTAGCCCAAACTGGCCTCGAACTCACAGAGATCCACCTTACTCTGCCTCTGGAGTGCTGGGATTAAAGGTGTGTGCCACCACCGCCCAGCATCTTTGTGTCTTTCACATCATGCGTTTCAATCCCATTCATCTCCTGTCCATGTATATCTGCCTTCTTCCCTTGTATCCCCCAATAAAATTTAAGAGAAAAAAAATAAAAAAAAGAGGGGGGGGCGGGAAATCTCATCATGGAAGCTGCAGTGTGACACAGTGAGTCATGCAGTAAACACTTTTGTCCATGTATCTTTACTTGTATGAGTTCTTTGCAAAGAGTCATTGGTCTGGGTCGAGGCCTCTGGTTTCTGCTACACTATCAATGCTGGGCCCTCACTGGGTCTCCTCTTGGTTATCCTGCTTTTGCCCTGTGTTGTGGAGATCCTGCAGCTTTGGGTCTGCAGGACTGACCCCTTTACCTACTCTAGGTGATCACAGATGGGGTGGATATTGGCATGAGCCAACACGTAATTCTGGTTCTGGGTCTGGGTAGTTGCAACATTGGCCAGCCTGTCAGCTCTCCCTTGTCCTCATCACCAAGGCAACTTGCATTGCCTTGGCGAGTTCACCCTTTGCAGCAAAGGGGGGAGGGGGAGGGCAGGGCCAGTTCTGCTTTCATGTCCTCAGGGTCAGATCTTCCACACCCACACCTTTAGGTCCATCTATACTGTGTTGCCTAGTTGTGGCACAGAGACCATTCTCCAAAGTACTGCAGCAGATGAGGGGCAGGGACAGCTTGCCCACCCTTATTACCTCATGGCAAACTCTCCCACCTGACTCAGGTATTGATGAGTATCGGGGGAGAGAGAGTTGCTCTCTCCCCAGCCCATGCTGCCATTTGTGAGTCATCAAGTCTCAGAAATAGTGGGTCTAAGCTTTTATCAAAGCAGCATGTAGCCCAGAACCCCCCCCCCTTTTTTTTAATACTAGTAAAGACTAAATCTACCACACAGCGTAATGTGCCACTGGCAGACACCTCATTACCACCATACTGCCGGTCAAATGCAAACGCCAGGAACCCGCCAGTAGTTTAAACCTGCGTTTTGTGGTGTCTAGCTGCCCTTATGAGACATGAAGCAGGAACCTGGTTTTGGCTCTGTTTAGAATTGGTTATTAAATATTCTCAGGTTTAAGGTGGAAACTTGAGCCGTTGGGCGCCATTTGTAGCTGGAGGGCTTCTCTCCAAGTTCCACCAAGCCCTGCAGTCCCACAATCCATGTATAAAATAATCACTCAGATGCTTATATTATTTATAAACTGTATGGCTGTGGCAGGCT
The DNA here is from genome assembly GCF_004664715.2 of Peromyscus leucopus. Taxonomy (NCBI): domain Eukaryota; kingdom Metazoa; phylum Chordata; class Mammalia; order Rodentia; family Cricetidae; genus Peromyscus; species Peromyscus leucopus. The sequence goes on along the minus strand of NC_051064.1, from coordinate 1,386,235 downwards.
TCTTGCTAACTGTTCTTACATCTTAAATTAACCCATTTCTATAAATCTATACCTTGCCACGTGGCTGGTGGCTTACTGGCATCTTTACATGCTGCTTGTCCTGGCAGTGGCTGCAGTGTCTCTCCCCTTCTTCCTGTTTCCCCAACTCTCCTCTCTCCTTGTCCCGCCTATACTTCCTGTCTGGTCACTGGCCATCAGTGTTTTATTTATATAGAGCGATATCCACAGCAAACAGGGACAGCTCCGGATCCCACTCTCCCGTGTTAACAACTTCGGGGCTTCCTCACCCACATCCCTGCCAACAGGATTGGCTCTATTGTGCTGCACAGCCGAGGTGCAGGAACTTCTCTCCTTAGTGTTGCAGCTGGTGCCAGGCAGGGGCAGCGCAAACTTCCTTTTGACCTCAGGGCCAACGTTCCCACCAGCCTCAGGTGTTGATGGTTGGGAGGGAGAGAGAACATTTCTCCCCCATGAAGTTTTAATATTTTTACAAGTTATTCATTTCAGCTTTCTTGAATTTCAATGATACCACAAGACAATTTTCATTCTTGACATACACTTTGCCTCAGTTTCGAGAATGATTGAAACAAGTATGTGGTCTTGGTATGCTGAGTTCAGAGTTTGTATCACCTTATTTATATCTTTGCTTTTCTAATTTGGGGTTTGTTGTCATGACCTGTCAATTTCAGAGAGAATACATTAAACACTGCATCTAGATTTGCTGACTTACCTTTTTATACCTATTTCAGTCAGTTGCAGTCAATATATTTAGAGCCATTAACACACAATCTCATTTTTTTTGCTACTCTGAGTCTCTTGAAAAGAGAAACTGTCTGTCATTGTAACATTCAAAATAAGAAACACAAAGACTAGATATAGTAGAATCTGAACTTATTTTTGATGAGTTTAAGAAAATTGATATTTAAGTGAAATTAATTTTAAAATTTCTCCTGATTCTTTGCACACACATTGCCTAATGTCTCATACTAGTATAAATATATGACAGTTGAGGCAATGTGAGAACTGGATGAAAACTAACTGCAAGGTTTAACTTGCAGATAATTTTCATGACCCAACAAATCATAAGACAAACAGAAAGATGGTTCACCAGTTAAGAGCACTTACTGCTTTTCTAGAGAAATGGAATTTGGCAGCTCACAACCTTCTGTAACTCCTGCTCCCAGGGATCCAGTGCCCTCTTCTGGCTTCTGAATGCACAGACACACATGAATCACATACTCACGTAGACACAAACCAAAACCACATAAATAAAAATAAAATAAATCTTTTTTTTTTTTTTTGGTTTTTCGAGAAAAATAAATCTTTTTTAGTAAATTAAAAATAAGTTTGTTGACTTTGTGTAAGTGTTATTTTCATATCCAAAATAAATGAGATAAACAATATATTAGGAAATATTCCAGAGTCTGATTCTAGTAATTCCATAACAAATTAAAATTTTGACTTTTCTGTTTCAATCAATACAATTAGTATAACAGTGAGAAATAAATCCTACTGTACCACTTTACATAAGGTACATTTAGACAAATCAAGCACAGGGTCTATTAAGCATGCCATATCATCAGTAGTGCTTGTTTTAGGCATGATTCTCTAGAAGCTCCCTGAAAACTCATTGGTCTCATGCCTGTGTTGGAAAGCTGATGGAGTTGGCATCTGATATCCATAGAAAACAGCATTTACAGCAATAAGGGTAACCACTCAGAAAGAAACAGAAGCAGATATTACACATTCCTTTTCCTTGAACTTTTCAAATTCTGGACTGGCTATCAGAAGGTGCCATCAATGATTGGGGTTAGTCTTTTACCCCCAGGTAGTCTTTGTAAGAAATCTCCTCTCAGACACATCTCTTTTTCAAATTTTTACAATAACCCCCTGAGTTCAATTACTGCTGTTCATGTGCACATGATGTAGGGAAATCCACTAAGAACAGAAACTCACCAGTAGCAATGTGCCTAGAGGTTAGTGACTCCCCCTCCTTCCACAACCATACTAATAGCTCATCTGCTAGAGACAGGAATTCAAGTGGAACATCCCCATCCATCCTGGAATTTTGAGTATGAAACCAACTGCTCTGAACTGATGAATGCATCAGAAATGTATTATCCAGGACATCATTTCCTTGTTCTCTCCCCATCTGCAAGTTCTTAACGTTCTTTGGTAAATTGCCCCACATCTTAGATGGGTAGAGGTTGATATACATGATCCCCCATAGCTGATACTTGTCAAAATATGGTCTAGTCATGAGTAAGCAGAATGACAAAAATAAAAATATATTCACTAATTAAGTGGTTTAAATAAAAAATGGACCCAATAGGTTCATAGGGAGTTGTACTATAAGGAGATGTGGCCTTGTTGAAATAGGTGTGGCCTTGTTGAAGGAAGTATGTTGTGGAATATTAGTTTCAGATGTGTTCTAATCATTTATACTATGTAATATTTGTTTAGTGATGCAAAGATGTATTGCATTATTTTTTTTGTTGCATTTGTTTAACTTCATAAAGTTGTGTTATGTTGCCTGTCTATAATACCTGATTGGTCTAATAAAGAGCTGAATGTCTACCTATGTGCCCCTATGCTCCCCATCATGATGACAATGTACTAAACCTCTGAACTGTAAGCCAGTTCCAAGTAAACCTTTTCCTTGATAAGAGTTATCACGGTCATCACAGCAATAGGACATGGATTAAGACAACTAACAAGCTCTGTGAATCAATCTCTATAGAAGCAAACTGATTTTTTACATTATTTTGTAATTAATGCCTGTACAAGGAAACTAATGAGTAGTTCATTGTCTAGACTTCGTATTTTACTCTTTCTTAGCCTTAGCCACTGATTTCCAATCTCCAAAGCTAATTTAAATATGGTGTATCAATGTAAAATTCTGGATTTTATCAATGGGAAATGATAGCCAACCTACCATTTAAAATACACACACACACACACACACACACACACACACACACATATATATATATATATGTATATACATATACATATATATATATAAACTATAGGTATTTAAGTGTTTAACCTAAGTGTGGAGAAGTTTAGCTTATAAGTTTCTTTAATGCTCAGGTTCAAATGTTAGAACTTTATAAAACATGCTTCTATGTTTCATAAAATGCTCATGTCAATGAAATTGCTTCTTATCCTGCTTTCCAAATCCATTTTCCACAAACCTTTGACATGCTAAATGAATATATTTAACCAACATTATCAACATTAGAAGAAGTGGAAGCACAGCATTGTCTACTCAAAAATATGTGTCTTTATTTTGTTTATAAGGTAGAAAATGCTAAAAGGCATTTTTAAGATGAATAATACTTGAACAATATGGCAATAAAAATATTGTACCTTTTAAATCATAATTATAGATAATGAGATGTAACTCGACATGTACTTTTTCATTATTTCATTGCAATTTTCTTTATAGTGTCTATATTCTGGATCAGGGGTTTTTATTTTAAGCAGCACTAAAAACAAAAAAAAGAAGAAGGAGAAGACAAAGAAGGGGAAGAAGAAGAGGAGGAGGAGAAGGAAGAAGAAGGAGAAGGAGGAGGAGAAGGAGAAGAAGAGGAAGAAGAAGAAGAAGAAGAAGAAGAAGAAGAAGAAGAAGAAGAAGAAGAAGAAGAAGAAGCATTTACAAATTTTCCACTTGAAATATATTCATATTTTCATTGATTCCAAAGACTCCAAAAAATTAAAGAGTCATCAAATGTATTTTCTTAAAGAATACTTAAATTCTTCCTCTGGTTCACACATTTAACTGAACTTTTGATAAGTATTTGTCAGACATGAGACTGGTGATCTCTAGACTTATTTTCTAGAAACATTGCTCCTGTCTCTGAAATCTCATCTCTCAGGATATTACAGCACTGAATTTTTTGTAGCCTGCCACAACACTTAGACATACATTCCTTAAAAAGAAAAATTTTTGTGACATATATGCAAATTTTTCATTACTGTGAAAAATATCTGAGAGAAGCAATTGAAAGAAAGGAAAGGACCATCTTGGCTCAGTTTCTGAGGTGTCAGTTTATGGTCCAGTGGCTGCACTGTTTCTTGACCACAAGGAGGGTGAAGGTCACAGTGAGCCACATTTGCCAAAGCAGAGCAATTCCTGTCTTGGAGGCAAAAAGCAGAGAGAGAAAGCTTGTGGCACTGGGATTCCTATTGTTCTTTTTGTTTCCATCTGTGACTCCAAAGCACTAGGTGCTGACACTCATATTTAGGAAGAGTCTTCACTTCTTATTAGTCTTGTCTGCAAACTCTTTGCAGACATATTCAATAGCAAGCTTTACTAATCTCCCTTATGCAGCTCAGTCCTCTGAGGTGACATTTAAGATTAGCCATGACCCTGCATCAGCCTTCAAAGCAAAAGAGTGAAGTTCAGAATCTTCTTAAGCCCTAACTGTAAAGTTAAACTGTAACTGTGCTCCCAGTACCAGAACTTTTAAGTGTGGACTTAGAAAAATACTTCCAATTCTCCAGAGTCTAGACAGACACAAAACTATAGAAGAGGTCCTCATGCCCAGATCTTATCACAAAAATACAAACAGTATAATATCAAAACATACTTCCCCTTCAAACCCTACCAATCATTTAGAAAAGTTTGCCAATAAGAATTACCTAGATGAATCCCTATACACATAATTTTAAAATGAACAACCATAAATTTCATCAAAGAATTCGAGAAATTTGAAGAAGAAACAAAGAAATTGCTCCATGAAATTAAAGAAAATAAATGCCTGAGTGATATCTAAGAAAACATGAACATAAAACTAATGGAAATGACAAAGATAAATCGAACTTGAAAATGGAATTTAGCAAAGAGATAGAAGCATTGAATAATATTCCAGCAGAAATGAAGATGAATTTGAAAAAAATCCAAAAGCCCAACTAGAAAACTCAAAGGAAAGCCTTGGAAGTAGAACAAATACAGCAGAAAATAGAGTATCAGGACTCAACGATAAACTAGAGGACTTAGATAAATTTAAAAAAAAAAAAAAACACAAGAAAGAAACACACAGGAAAAATGATACATCATGAAAAGCCAAAACCTTTGAGTTGTAGGCATAGATGAGGGACAAGAATCCCAAGTAAGTGGCATAGAGTACTTACCTAACAAGATAAAAGAAAAATAGCATGCCCAAACTGAGGAAAGGTATACCCTCATACAGATTAAAAAAACAAAAAAGAAAAAACTCCAGAGACAAACCTAGCCAAAAAAAAAAAAAAATACTGATAGCAAGCATAATATTGTTAATTATAAGTTAAGTACACAGAACAAAGAAAGTGTTTTGAAAGCTTTAAGAAAAGAAAAAAAAAAAAGACATGTTCCTTAAAAAGTAAAACCACAAGAATAACAGCTGGTTTCTCAAAGGAGACTGTGAAAGATAGAGCATGAAACAGTGCATTCCAAGATGTACAAACTATGACAGATGTCCTATACTGTTATACTCAGAAAAAACTATCCATTATGGTTACAGGAGAAAGAAAACCTTTGCATGCTATCACCAGCCTAAAAATAAATGTTTATCTAATAAACCAAACCAAAGAAAATACAGGAAGCAATATTTGGGTATGAAGAGAAATGATCCTAGCCAAGAGACTGTGGAAGGAAATATGAAGCCATAATTACTAAAACAGAAAATACAACTGAGAACACCAACAACTCAAAAAATTAACAACACAAGATTGCTAACTACAGTTACCCCATACATTTCAATAATGACTTAAAATACTAATGGCCTGTCTCTTTCAGTAAAAAATACAAGCTGGCTGAATGCATCAATAAACAAAATCCACCTGTCTGTTGCCTATGGGAATCCCATCTTAACTTTAAAGAGAGACATTACCTTAGAATAAAAGGATGAACAAACATAGTCTAATCAAATGGTACCAAGACTCATACTGGTATCACTGTCTTTTTAATGTCTAGCAAAGTAGACCTAAACTAAAACCAATAAGAAGAGATAAGAGGGATACTTCATTCTAATCAAGGAAACAGTTAAATCAGAGTGCAAATAAATATTTTAGTGACACCTCTCCAAAATTTGGAAAAACAAGAACAATCTAAATGCAAACCAAATCAATGGCAGGAAATAATAATATAAGATCAGAGATTAATAAAACAGAAGCAAACAAAACAATATGAACAATCAACAAATCTGAGGGCTGCTTCTTTGAGATGAACATGATTGACAGACCCTTGACTCAACTAACAGAAAGAAAGAGAGGACCCAAATTGAAAGAATCAGAAGTGAACAGGGACACAATACAATAAACACTAAAGAAACTCAGAACATTATAAGGGAATTTTTAAAGGCCATTGTTCTATTAAGCTGGACAACCTAAAAGAAATTGTTGAATAGCTTACATTCAAGCAAACCACCAAAATTAAACCAAGAAGAAACCAAAAATCTAAACAGACACATAAAACAGGAAGATATTGAAATAATAATAAAAAGCCTTCTAACAAAAAAACGCCCAGGGTCAGAGGGAATCACAGCATAATTCTACCAGACTTTCAGAAAGTCTACATGTAATTCTTCTTAAAGTATTCAAAAAAGGAGGAGGAGGAGAAGGAGAAGAGATGATGATGATGATGATGATGATGATGATGATGATGAAGCACTTCCAGGCTTCTTCTAGAAAGTCAGTATTTCTCTAATATCAAAGTTAGGTAAAGACACACCAAAAAAAGAAGAGAGAGAGAGAGAGAGAGGGAGAGGGAGAGGGAGAGGGAGAGGGAGAGGGAACAGAAAGAAAGAAAAGAGGGCCAATGTCCCTGATGATCATAGACTCAAAAATACTTCATAAAATATTTGCAAACAGAGTACAAATATATACCAAAATGATCATCCACCATGAGCATGTTGGCTTCATCCCTGAAATACAGGGATGGTTCAACATACACAAGTCAATAAATGTAATAAACTATGTAAATGAACTTAATGATATAATACACATGATGATCTCAATAGATGCAGAAAAAGGCCTTTGGGAAAACCCAACGTGACTGTGACTTCATGATAAAAGTCCTAGGGAAAGTAGGCCTAGGAGAAAAATACCTCAAAATTTTATAAAAGCTATATGTGAGAAATGATAGTTTCCCACTGAAGGAGTAAAGATTCCCTTGCAGACTGTGGAACTCTTTTCTGCTCTCTAAGAGGCTGCATTCCATTATCCCAGTAAGCATTTTGGCCATCTTCACACATGAGTGACAAAGATGCCCCTCATGGTGAATCATCATGGTCCTGCCCAAGGTCAGATCAACTCTCTCTTTCTCTCTGACTTCCATTTCTTTACAGATGATTTTTACATCTACCATATGTTGCTGAAAGTTCCAGATGGAAAAGCCTACTAGAGACCCAAGCCCACCCACGGACTAACAACCTCCCTGGCTTTCATATGTTCCTCTACAAGAGAGAGCCCGGGAGGTCCACCTGTTTCTCTCAGGAAGCCTTTTCCTTTCACTCTGTGCGCTTTCTCTCTCACCTTACTGCCCCAACACAGCCTGACCTAGATGGGAGGCCATGCTGCACTCAATCAGAACATGCGTGCAACATAAAAAAAAAAAAAAAAAAAAAAAAAAAGTAATCAGCTAGACCTAACTTGGAGGTGCCAGTTAGGTTTCTGGGGCTCACTGGAGCTTTCTTAAAATCTGCTCAGTTGAAGGCACCAGAGATTTTCCAGTGGCTACAAGACCTCACTCCTTCATCCAAAAGCTGTTATAACTGTCCAAAGTCCTGTGGCTCCTTAACCCTGGAATTGTAATGGGTGGAAATGCCTCTTACGTTCCAGGGACTTTTGGTCATTTCTAGCTACAAGCAACACTCAACACAGCTGGACATTGACCCCTGTCTCTATCTTGGTTCTGGGCCTCGCCATGCATTTCAAATTTTCTGTACCAAAAGATATTCCTTTGGCATGTTTGAGGGATAACTTAGAGGATCTCAAACAAGAACAGAAACTAGAGACTCTCCTTTCCCTTGAAGGCAAATCCAGCCTGATTATACACTGGACAAATGGCCACTGCTGGTTCAAATATGGAACTTTCTATTTCTAATGCCTCAACTGAATTAGGTAACACCATAAGACAGAATGTCCCATAAAACACCCATCTCATTTAAATTTTTCTCAAGTCTCTGACTTACACTCATACCTAGAGCCAGAATGCCTGCTGTTCATCTCTTGCCTTGTGTCTTTTTGCCTACTTGTGTTTCTGCTTTCTCACACTGGAAAGTCCTGCTTGTATCTTTACCATCTAGGGGTTAAAAGCATTTCAGGTTGTCTGCTCCCGTCTGCAGACACACACCAACTGGTTATGGTTATATATAGATCACCTTGTTCAGACTTACACAGACTCAAATGTCTCTGAAGTGTGGTCAATATTGAGAAGACTGACCCTGGAGCTGAATTTTGGCCCATCTGCTCCAGACCCAAGCATATTTATTTAAAAATTTCCCTCTAAGTCTGTGTCTTGGGTCAGTTAGAGGGAAAAGTAGAGAAAAATAGAGGAGCCGAAGAAAAGTCACTTTGAGCCTGAGAATAGCTAAGAAGTAAATTATTTCCTATAGAGGTGTTTAACAAATGGCAAGGTGTTTAACTCTCTGAATTCTCCACCCCACACACACCTTTTTTGTGGTTCTGTTTACTGTCATTAAAGCTTTTGTTGAAAATGTTAACTTTCTATGTTTTAAAATTTCTATGTTCATTGAGTGTTATTTCAAAAACCTGTGCATAGATAATCTTAATTTATTATAGCATACCACATATGTAGCTTGAATTCAACTATTATACAGGGAGAGGATATTCACCTGATGTGCTTTCCTTGGAGTAGTATGCAACTTGCTGCCTTTGTGGCTTATGAACTATGCTCCCCTTAGAGTAAGTGACAACCATGTGGCTTGTCTGCATCTTGGCAGTCATGTGACTCTGCCACTATCTTTACTAATGTTAGAGAAAGTCCATGCCATGGAACATTACCACCATTTTTTGTTAAGGTGATCATGTGGTAAAAATCAACTAAGGTAGTTCCCATAATACAACTAGAACATCTGATACCTCTTGTGGTAGTATTGTGTTCCTCAAAATATTGTGCACCCTAATAAATTTATCTGGGGTCAGAAAACAGAACAGCCACTAGATACAAAGGCCAGAAAATGGTGGCACTCACACCTTTAAATCTAGCATTCCAGAGACAGAGATTCATCTGGATCTCTGTGAGTTCAAGGCCACACTGGAAACAACTAGGCATGGTGACTCACGCCTTTAATCCCAGGAACTGATGGCAAAAAGCAGAAAGGTATTTAAGGCATGAGGATGAGGAACTAGATGCTGGTTAAGCTTTTGGGCTTTTGAGCAATAGTTCAGCTGAGATTCATTCTGGATGAGGACTCAGAAGCTTCCAGTCTGAGGAAACAGGATCAGCTGAGGGATTGGCAAGGTGAGGTGGCTGTGGCTTGTTCTGCTTCTTTGATCTTCCAGCATTCACCCCAACACCGAGCCCTGAATTTGTTTTTATTAATAAGACCATTTAAGATTCATGGTACAATCTCTGGTTATCATTATATCTTCCTTTTAAAGTCATCCAAGAGAGTTTGTTTTGAAACTGAGTCATATTAAAAAAAAATAAAACTGGCATTTGTAAAACTACATTATAAAAGGATCAGAAAAGGGAGGTTCCCAGTCTCCCTGTGAACAGTATTTATGTTTTAGTGTTTATTTGGAAATTAATTTTGATATTTAATTTTCTTTTTAAAAAATATTTTTATTTTATAATTAACTTAATTTCATATATCAGCTGCAGATTCCCCCATCCTCCCTCCTCCTACCCTCCAGACCTCCCCCCCAATCCACCCCCAATTCCCACCTCCTCCAAGGCAAGGTCTCCCCTGGGGAGTCAGTCCAGCCTGGTAGACTCAGCCAACAGAATTATCATTTTCTAAGGCTCAAACTTAGAAGGGATAAAATTATAAAATCCTAATCTTTAAAAAAGTTACTAACTTACTACTGTAAACTGCCAAAGATAATTAAGCTATACAAGTTAGTGGTAAATCATGCTTAGAACAAATGTAATTCATTTTGGTGGTTTGAATAAAAATGGTCCCCATAGGCTCATATATTGTATGTTTAGTGTTAATGGAGAGACCACTCACAGGGATTAGGACCTTTGGTCTTGTTGGAGTAGGTGTGGGCTTGTTAGAGGAAGTGTATCACTGAGGGTGGGATTTGGGGTTTCAAAATATCAAGCCAGCCTCAAAGACTTTTTGCTCTTCCTGCTGCCTAGAGATCCATATGTAGAGCTCTCAGCTACCATGTCTGCCTGCTTGCTGCCATGAGGATAATGAACTAAACTTCTGAAACAGTAGTCAAGTAGCCCTCAATTAATTTTTTTAAATCATGATTATGGTGTCTCTTCACAGCAACAGGACACAGACTAAGACATTCAGTGATAGGGCACAAACTTGAAATGAGAGACCACATTTTCTATCCCATCATACAGTTTTTTGTATGTCTTGATAAATTTAATTCTAAAGCAAGCAAAACAAAACAAGTTTAAAGTAAACTTAGTTTGCTTAATGTAAAATAATATTCAAAATCAGGTATATGAAATTGGTTATAACAGACTGAATGCCTGAGTAAAAAAGGGTTGAATTTATAATAGACTCACGTGGCTGGAAAGCCCCAAACTCCAGCAGTTCCCTTGAATGAAGCACAAGCCCGCTTGGAAGGAACAAGTTGCAGGCTAGCCTCGTTACTGGAGAAGGATGCATGGAAAGTCAGACCTGCCAGAAGTCTGCTGCTTTTGCTCCCAGCTATGTATGCCTGACCAGTTCTGACCAGGTAGGGCAAACCAGAAAAATCTCCTTATGCAAAGATGAACTACTCCTCATGCATCGCATCACCAGGGATAGATTCTCTTGCACAACGGAGGATCTCAGTGTCTGCACCCACATCCTAAATGTCTCTGATAGCAGAGATGCAAATAGCAATTACCCTGCCCTAATATTTCCCAAACTGATATATGAGCAAGCTCTGAAGAGGGGAAACTTAGACAAAAGCCCACTACCCTGCATGCAAGTTCAATTTGTCATGCTCTTTACCCTGGCATTCAGTTCTTCCTCTTAGCCAAAGCTAATTTCAGCATCTATACCCTAACCACCCATGTTCCCTCATTAAACGAGGAGACCAGATGTTCTGTCATCAAACTCAGGGCTTTGGAAAGTTATTCAGAATAGCCAAGCTGTATATTTGACAGTTGGTTTTGTATCTGAAGAATCAGCGAATGGTTGTGTTAAGTGCTATCCCAAGTCCTCAGATTCTTCAGGAGGAGATGACTTAAATGAAGGAGAGTCTCTCCAACCTGGACTCAACCATGGTGCTTAAGGATACAATCTAGTGTCTGCCCAGACAGAGGGCTCCAGCGTTGGTGTCTTCACTCCATTCTCTCCTTATAGCCTGTAAGGAGTGCACAGGTGTTGGCAGTGATGCTTGAGGATTTTTCTAAGAATTTCTAAAAGCCAATATTGCTTAAAGCTTCTCTTAATTGACTTTAGCCTTCTTTGTTAATTCAGTCTAACTTATTTATTACAGATTTGACATGATTATCTGCTTTCTTCATTCATCTATTTGTTGAATGTATGGAATGAAAATGTAGAGTTTTTGTTGTTGTTTGAGACAGGATTTCTCCATGTAGTTTTGGTGCTTGTCCTGGATTTTTCTCTGTAGACCAGGCTGGCCTCGAACTCACAGAGATCCACCTGCCTCTGCCTCCTGAGTGCTGGGAATAAAGGCGTGTGCCACCACCACCTAGCAAAAATGTAGAGCTTTTTTAAGGGTCTTCTTAATAGGGTTGATTTTTAAAAAACTGTGTAAAGTGAATCATTTATTCTTGACTAGACAGACATCATTTCTGGGATCATACTTTTTAAATTAGAAATTGAAAATCATTTCTTTTTGGAAAATGCAACTTAAAATTACATTGTTTCTTCTTGGAATATAGGTATGACAATTTGATATTATCAAAAGATTATTAAGTCATGTTTTCAAATGCTAGCTATGGTCATCTAAGGTTATTTTTTTTTCTAAAAATTACCTTATCAAATTGTTTTGTTTTAATTAAGATATTGTTTTTGTTCATTAAATAATAGCTAGTATTGTTAATATTTAAAGCAAATATACAAAGATCATCATACTTGGAAGCAAGGAATATCACTTAGACACTTTCTGTTCAGATTCATCCCTTCCATGCTGATTTTAACTGACTTCATTTACAAAGCTTTTAGGTGCTTATTGCTTTTACAGGAGACTGATGTAACAAACAGCTAATTTCAGGTACCTTATCCTTCTACAGAACTCTGGTACATGGTCCAGTAGTTTTATAATTGCATTTAGCTCATGTTAATCTTGATGTAAAAGTTTATAACTTTGTCTCTTAGTGTTCCTGACAAAGCTGTACAGTTTTTACCTCCTGACTGATGTTCTGGATCTTGGCCAACTGTTAAGTTTTCTCATGGCCCCTTGGATGGACCGTCTCCTGAGGCATTCTGACTGCTGCTCTCCTCACAACCCTTCTGTCAGCCTTGAAAGCAGTTACCAAAAGATCAATGCCCTCAAATCCCTAAAAGCAGTTTGAGTGACCTCTAAAACAAGACTAATGAGCCACAAACCATTGGACTCATCCCTCTTCTTGCCACTCTGGACATTGTTTTGTGAACGCAGAACTTAAACATCTGGCCTGAAGCCTCCTTTGCATCAATTAACCTCTGTCTCACCAACTCAGATCAACTTAACATCCTCCAGGACTAGCTCAATTGTGGAAGTACTCTATAATTAACTTTTTCATCTGACTACTGCTAAGGATGGAATCTGTGTCTTCTTTAACAATGCTGCTTCCAGGCTACAGATCCTAACAGGTTTGAAATGGGGTCTAAAGACACGGGACCAGAAAGAAATTCCTTCCTTTTCCCTTACCTCTGGTTCCTCTCCTGGATCACATTTTTCATCATTATTATGGTCGTACCCATGTTTCTGCCCTGTCTTTTAAATATTTTACTTACTGAACTTCACACTATACCCAAACAAATGTTCCATGCAAGCTCTCCCAAAAGCTTTCATCCTGTAACAGCTCCATTTGTTCCTGATACATCTGCAAAAAGACCTTTTTGCTGTGGAGATGCTGTGGAGAAACTCTAGATAAAAGAGACCTTCATGCCCTTCTCCCAGACAGATACAATTCTGTTTTCTCCTGTTTCACTCTGTTGAAGCTCTGCAGTTCCCTGCTACTTTCTCTTGGCTCATTTAGGTGCAACAGTCCTGGAAACACGACCAGTTACTGTCACCCTGAGTCAACTCTACACCAAGTTCATCTCACCAGCCTATTTCCTTCCTCCCACCTCTGGTTCTCCTTACCCCTCAACCTTCCTGGAAAATCTGTTTTATTACATGACCAAATCATCTGCTTATAGCCCTCTCAAAATTAGTTCCCAAATATCTTCAGGAACATAGGATGGCAATTGTCCGATCCAATGCAGCTGATCAAGTTAAGACTCTCCCCTGCTACAAAACCAGAGGACACCTCTCAGTGGAACCAGAACTACCAATTCTAACAAAGACCTTCCTCACCAGAAAACAGTTATAAAAACCCTGCCCTGTATTTATTTCTTAGATCTTTTCAAAGTTAGGAATGATAGTTTTTCTATTGAAAGACTACATTTCCCAGCATCAATTGTGAAGTACAGAAGTCATTTCTGCCCAGATTTGACCCTGTAAGAAGCTGCATAGTACCTTCTTCATGGGCATTTTGGCCATCTGAACAAATGAACAATAAGATGCCCCCACTCCATGTATAAGCTTGGGCCCACCTAAGGTCAGACAGAGCTTCATTTCTTTCTGCCTTCTGCCTCTCCACATCTTCCTTTTTAAAAGTAGTATAATATGAAACCAACAATATGAATCTAGCATCATCCTACATGAGAAATAATTGAAGCAACTCCACTGAAATCAGTAATATGAGAGGACTGTCCACCATTCATTCCTTTTCAATGTTGTCTTCAAAGCACTAGCTGAAAGCAAGAGGAGGAAATTAAAGGGATAAAACTAGAAAAGATACTCAACTATCCCTATTTAGAGATGACATGATATTCTTCATAAAAGACCCCAAAACTTCTACCTGAAAACTTCTATAAATGATGTGTAAATTCAGTAATATGACACAGTACAGAATCAACTCTCCCAAAGCATTACCTTTTCTATATATCACCCACAAATATACAGAGAATGAGATAATGAACAAAGTCCCATTCACAATAACCTCAAAAAAAAAAAATAAAATAAAAATCTAAGAATAAGCCTAACCAGAAAGATGATGAATCTTTATAATGAAAAAAAAGGAAACTGGGAAGACATTCCATTGTGAAAACGAGCATTTTCCCAAAAGCCATTTACAGATTCAGTGCAATCCCAATCAAAATCTCCATTTCATTTTTCAGAGAAATAGAACACATTTTTATATGGAATCACAATCTTCTCCCTCTCCCTCTCCCTCTCTCCCTCTCTCTCCCTCCCCCCCCCTTTTTCTCTTTCGCGCGCGCACGTGCGCGCGCACACACACGCGCACACACACGCACGCACACGCACACATGTCTGTTTTGCTGGCACAAAAACCAGAGATGTAGACCAACAGAATAAAATTGAAGTTCCAAACATGAGTACACATAACTTCAACCATTTACTGTTTCATAATGATGCCAAAAACACATGCTGGAAAAACAAAAGATCGTCAAAAAAAAAAATGGTCCTAGGAAAAATGGATGTCCACATGTAGAAGAATGAAATTAGACCCATATCTATCAACTTGCACAAAAACTAACTCTAAATGAATCAAGGAACTTAAAGTGAAACTTGAAACACTGATAGTGCCAGAAAAAAGCATAGGTGGTACCATGCACCATAAAGGTATAGGAAAGGACTTTATAGGACTCCACTTGCCCAAGAATTAAGGCCAACAATTGACAAGTGGGACTTTATGAAACTAAAAAGTCCCTGCCCAGGTAAAGACACAGTAATCAGGTGAACAGGAAGCAAACAAAATGGAGAAAATCTTTGCTACCTATAGACCTGACAGAATATTTACATCCAAAATACATAAAGAACTCAAAACAAAACAAAAAACAAAAACAAAACAAAGCAAAAGAATCAAAAGCAAATGGTCTGTTCAAAAAAAAATTTTTTTAAATGGGTCTGGGACCTAAACTAGAGTTCTCAAAAGAAAAGAAAAAGAGCCAATAGACCTCTTCAAGCATCTAAAAAATACTGAGAATTAGAGAAATACTCTTCCCCAGGGAAGATTATAACACTTGGTTATCTAATACCAAATAGTCAGTTCTGAAAACAACACATACAAGAAACATTTTATAGACTGGGCAGATTATATTTAAGAATATATAATAATGCCAACAATTGACAAGTGGTCTTAATATATGTTCCTGTGCATATGTGTGTGTGCCTGTGTTTGTATGTGTGTATGTGTGTGTGTATGTTTTTGTGAGGGTATACATCTATAAAAATAATAAAAAGAGGCAATGAACTGGAAAAAGAGTATGGAAGGCTATAGGGGAGGGTCTGGAGAAAGAATAGGTAAGTGATAAAACAGTGCAATTCAAAAATAAAAGAAAAATTTAAAGACAATAAGAAAAAATGCCTAAAAATATCTTTTAAAATTGTTCATTTTCCTAGAAATTGTCTTTATCAAATCTCTCCCTTGAGGGTTCAGGGGAAGCTGGAGAGGAGGAGGAGGAGGAGGAGGCAGAAAGAGTATAAGATCAAAAGTGCATGAAGTACAGCAAGGAAACAAGGCCTTCTAAACACAACAGGACCACAGACACGTGAATTCCCAGAGCCGGTGGCAGCATGCACAGGGCCTGCACTAGTCTGTCATTTGAGACTGCAGGGAAACTGACCAGCACATGGACTCTTCCATCCCAGCCCCTTTCTGTCGTATAAAACTCCATAGTGTGCCTAGTCTATTCTTGTGGAGAGACCAAGGCCATTCAGTTGTTTTGATTAAAGGAACAATTCTTCTTCTGGAAATGCTTGTCTGGTTTCTTTTATTTCCATATTACCTCCATCAATACTGATCTAACAATACCCTTAGTTATGTATATTATACAAATGAAAAACATAAGGCAATTTCATACATTGCCTTAATTAATTTATTTTGTATTTTAAAACTAATACCAACTTTCTAGTTAACTGTTTTTAAACATCATATTATATACATTTCATTTTATTATTTTTCTTTGCCAGTAACTTATCCAAGACTTGCAAGGCTCTGATGACAAGCACTTCCATGGAACTGTCAGAACATTCCTTGTTTAATGGCACACACAAGAAATCACAACTGCCTAAATGTTAAAGCATGTAGAGCCCAGTCTGCTTCATGACTAAATAGTAGATTAATTTTTCGTGTCTTTAATATCATTTATTAAATGACAAAAGATGCTAAATAAACTTGATTCTTTGAATTACACCTAATACCTTACAATCCCAAGCACAATCAAACAGCATCCTGGGAGATTCTTTTAACAAATAAATAGAACACACCCAAGATGAAGGTGAATTGTGAAACTGCAGGATTCCAATGTGCTGTGGATCAATGTTAATAACAAAACTAAGCATCTATTAATTGTTTTTTTGCAACCTACCCATAGTTCGGTCAAACAGCATGTTATCAAGCATAGTCCTGTGTGTTAGTATACTGCCATCCCTGGTTCACAATGAGGAAAACAAGAACAAAGGTAAGTCAAGTATTTGGCAGCTTTTTCTAAGAAGCCAAGAAGTTGTCACTAATGCATGCAATTATTCAGTTGTGTCAAATAGCATTGGGGTAATTGTTTCTTCCTACCCTTTCTAATTATTTTTAAATGGAAGCAGTCACATTTATCAGGAAATGACCTTTCTCTCCTCCCATTCTCCCCTCTTAGGTAGCCTTCTTTGCTTTTCATAACTCATAGGGTTTTGATCAGCTAATGCCCGTTTAAGAAAGGTAAGAGCTAGAGTTAATGTCAAGGTAGTATCTCTGGCATGCTGTTGTCATATGCACACTTAGATGATTGGAATATTGGTATTGAATAACCTATTTTTTCCTTACAGTACACACTTTTTATATGTAAAATGTCTTCTTGACAATATTATTCATCACATACTAAAGCCATAAAAAGATTAAGTTGAGGTGCCTCTTAGAATTTGACCACTGCTAAGAATTCAGAGAGCTGATTGAACGTCTACTGTAGATGCCAGCCTGACATCCTTAGTTGCTCATGTGAGTTCACTTTGGTACCAAAACAGAGCTTTTAAGCAGCCACTAATGTGCCCTGATGTATCCCCTGGGACAGTATTTGTGCATACATGCAGGACAAAGTAACCATTATATAAATACTTCAGTTACCCAGAGCACTCCAGCATTATTTAATTCGCAAATTCAATACATTAATTACATGGCACCCCCATGAAGTATGAGAGTGCTTTTATTTCCACAGGCCACAGAAGTGATTAAGTTAATTCCAAGTAAATTAAATGAAATGGGGTTGCAGGGGAAGTCAACAATACCTTTGGCAAGATTGGAATTAAGGATTTTTGATACTTGGTTTTAAGCTCTAAATGTGGTTTCATGGTCCGTGCAACAAAGCCCTGTGAATATTATTTAGAAGACAAACATGAGGCATCACAATCTCTGCAGGATCATTCACCTAATTTTCTGTCAGGGCCCATTGTTTAGTAGCATTAATACATTGAAATAAAGCACATGGCGCTACTTATATTCTAGAGAATATACTGAGGGGTGTCTCCAGATGTATTTGTGAGTATATGGGTACAGAATTAAGTATAAAGAGGTCTACTTCTAAGGCTATGGTATTAGCTTCTTTTCAAGCAAAGACTGTTTCATTAGAAAAAAATTCTAAAGTTTTCCTCAATTATTTCCTTATGTAAAAATTTTCTCTATCTTTCTAATCCTGTTAAAAGAACAATTTTTAAAAACCACCTGGTAATTTTTGGTAGTGATTATTTTACAGAGCACTATTTGCATAACAAATATAAATTTATTTTGGTGATGGCAAATCTCATTTGAGAAACAAATTCCTGTAAAGTCTAAATTTTGAATATTTCCTAAAATTATTTAGCATCTATATTTAGTATCATTATACTTCAATAATCATATTCTACTGCATTTGTTCAAAGAAAAAAACGAATTAACAAGGGGAGTCGTAATTGTTAACATCAATAACAAACATCAGCTGAAGAGAGACGTGAGACGTTAGCTCAGGGGCCATGTTGTCATGCTGGTTTTAACGGAAAGGAATCAATCCAAGGGTCTTCATTCACAGAGGATTCCCAGAGAGACGACCTCCACATGCACAACTTTGACAGAAGGAAGACACAGAAAATAGTGTTGAATTTTTAAAAGTCAGGTCCCCACAAATTTCCCAAGAAGGTACACATTTGGTTTAAGTACATTTTAAACAAAATATATATTATTAACCAGGAGAAAAGCATGTGTGATTAGGTAATTTTTCCAGTTATTTTGGTTTTAGTGGGAGAAGCATTCCCAGTGCCACTACTGCAGTGGAAGAGAGGTGAAGGGTGTCCTCAGGAAATGCCAGCTCCATGTCTACCCTTAGAGACTCAGATACTTTGGTCAGAAGAGCTGGTGATTCCTGTATGGTGCCAGACAACTGTGAATGGCTCTGCTTGAGATTCAGAAACAATGCTGAGAACAGATTCGAACAAACCTTGAAGTCAACACAAATGGAAATGCAGGGGCAGTAAAGCCAACAAGCTCAGATTTCATAACCCGCTGTACAAATGGGGGCGAATTCTCCATATGGGCCCTGGCTAAGGATCTCTTCAGTCTTCACATGAAGGAAAAGACAAGAAGTGGGGGCAGACAGGAAAACTCACTAGGCTCTCAGGACTATGTGGAGAGAAGACAGATGCTCTGAAGACCTGTCCTCCTGAGCGCTGCACATTTTTACCCACAGCGGTGCAGAGTCAAAATACAGTTTGTAGATGCAGGGACTGTAATTGCTTTTTAATTGTTTCTGGGCCAACAGGAACACAAACCACAGAAATGATATTTGATGAAATGTTTACAATTTGCTGATTAAAAAATCCAGATGTCCCCAACACATGTGTAAAAACATGAGGCTATCCCAGGATTAACCCAGCATACACACTTCCCTCTTTCATCCCACATAGACTTTTTCAAGTGACCAAAACTGATAAATATCAGTGTATTTAAAGCAAGAAACAAAGCCCGAATCTCTATAAAATTATAAAGACATCTCAAGATTAAAATGAAAGAGGAAGACTAAATCCTTCTTATATAATAGATTTGTTTCCATGTGGTTTATATTTGACCAAAAGATCATTTATAAACAAACAATAGCAGGAAAAAAGTCTTACCACTTAGAAAAAAACGGTATAAAGCTATTTAAGATTAAGATTAAAAATTCTAGTGATAAACCCTCTGCACCTGCTGCCCCTCCCCCATCGCACTGACAGTCTTCAACGTGCTTCTCTGTTCACATCCTGCACACTTTGAATTCATTCTTTCCCCCCAAGGGATGGATTACCTTATCTAGTCTGGACATTTCTGTAGTTGACAACGGGCCCATGAATTAATCTGAATATAGAAACTAATTACAATGAAACCTGCACGGTGCTCTCACTTAGAACACTTCCGCACCCGCAATGTTAATCTTTAAAGACCAAGACAATTGTTACCAAGCAATGTCTCAGACTTAAGGAGCCTTCGTTCTTCCCATGGCTGCATACCTCATTTCCATTGAGCCAGGGCGGCTGCATTATTCTTTAAGGTTAGAAAGATGCTGCTGAGGTAATTACACCACGTGATCTCAAAGGTCAAAATAGCTGAAAGTTCTAAGGAGGATTTAACAAGAAATATAGGAAGAAAATGCCTGCTGTAATTGGCACAAAAGTCATTTGTTAAAAAGAGATATTTGAAATCATTTGTCTCTCTTCAGTATATCTTCAAGGATCCTCTTCCTCAATAATCTGAAAGAAAAATAGAAATATGTATATGGCAATGAACATTAGGAGTCAACATTCTGGCACATGTATCTACCTTCCCAAAGCACCACACAGACTTCAGGCATCCTTAGATTAATTTGGATTTCTCACAAGACTCTAGTCATTGCTACTAAGCCTATCACAGAGCTAGAAAAACAAACCTTCATGGAAGTATTAAAATAAGTATGTAAATATTTCTGACACATCATGTGATCATCACATCTGTTAGAAGACTTTGTCATTCTGTATATAGCCACATTCTAAGGAAGATCCATGACACGGGCAGTTTAAGATGCTTCTATTATTACAGAATCTTAAAATATTAGTCCATAAAAATTAAAGTAGTCTAGTCCAATTCTTTCTTTTTGCTGAGAAGGAATTGAAAATAATGTAGATGAATTTCCTTGTTCAAAAATCCTAGGACTAGGGCTTAACTTTTTTGTCTCCAAATCTATTCTTCCACTAAACCTCAGTACTTTCCTCAGGTTTATGTACACAAGAGGCATGGAGGCAGATGATTGCATTCAGTTATAGTGGGTTGGTCCTCACTTCCATCAGTGTTTAGTCTGAAAAACATTCCAGTGCACATGCTGCCTCACCTCTGTGCCTTGCAGGGGTGAAATGCTTGGAGACACCTGCTTTCGGTGTCTATCCCAAAATTATTCTCCCAAACATAAAGGCAGACTAGAAACTACTGTTTTGATGACTTTAGATCTAATCATAGAAGAGGCCACCTGGTTACTAGTTATTAATGGACAAAAGCAGCTCAGAGTTGATATTTTTAATTCACACATAACTGCTAGAAAAAATTAAAACACAAAAATGTTCTCAATCTGCCTTGTGTGTACCAGTCCAAATCAAACTTATCTTAGCCTCAATTGTATAGCAGTGACATTTTAAAATGACCAGATACTGATTTCTTTATCTCTTCACTACTTCTCCATTCTCCTATTCTCATGTTCTCAGGGATAACCCCATTGGAGGTATGGAGGTCCAGAATCCCTCATGCTGCATTTTTGACAACCCAGACCTCTTTTTCGTTCATTTATGTGTATCTTTCATCAGTGCCAATCTTCCATTTTAGAAATTCTCTTCCCATTACTGAACTTCCTCAGCATGTGGTGTACTTCCATGGTCTCAACAAGGAACTACATTGATTATTCCAGGAGCAGATATTATCCAGGCACTCTAGTATTATTTAAAAGTTTTAGACTCAGGGTTCAATGCTTTACATATTTTATATCTCTTACATCCATCTTCCAAACCAAATCTGTATTTATTTTAAAGCATGTTCATCCTTCTGAATTCTGTCTCTCCATCACTTGCCTAGTTAGGTACATGACCCTGAAACATGAAATGCTTAGGGAGAAGCAATTGCCCCAGCTACATTCAATGGATGTAACTTTTTGTCATAGACCTGGTGGAAATAATACAAAATACGTAGGTTATCTCTGATATGTGAAATTTCAAGAGTCATATGATTTCAGCAATAGTAAAATTAAACTTTCGACATTAGAAGGGTGAAATTGATCAACTTAGATTGCATTATTTCAATCTGGTTTGGCTATTATTCCCTGTTAGCCAAATATTTATATTTTCTTTTAGTCATCAATATCATCTGCATAGTGTAAGAATTTTATTATGGGTTAATTTGGAACAAATTACATTTTATAAATATAGCAAAAAGTTGTTGATTACATTGACTTTAAACTAATATTGAACTACTTATAGATAGAACTAAGAAAGACCCTCAGCTTCTGATTTGTCTATGCACACCAAGATTTATCACAGAAGACTATCCATATTAAGGAACAAATAATCTTAAAGTTTACAGTCACTTTAAAAGTGTGAAGATGAAATCCAAGATAGGATCATAGACAAAAACCTTTTATTAGAGATTTTCTTCCTAGACACAAGCCTGGAAAAGTTATAAACAAAACAGTATGGACCAGTGTCCAAACTTCTAACCATTTTATATGTATCAATACCTTAAGGTCTACCCATCTCATGCCAAACCAAACATAATGACCCTCATAATTCATATCAGCAGGAGTTTCTTGGGGGGCTGTCATAACTCTGACTGTCATTCTTCAATGTACTCACTTCAATAATCTTATTGTTGACTATATTAAACCCTGGGAAACAGTAACAAAATATAGTTTATCTTTTTATCTATTTTTCATTTTGCAAGGCATCATGGTGCATAACTTTAATGCTAGCACTTAGGAGGCAGAGGCAGATGGATCTCTGAGTATAAAACCAACCAGGACTACAAAGTTAGACCCTACCTAAACAAAATTAATTTTATCAGAAATTCTATTTCTTGATTTGTGTCTATTATTATAAACCCTATATATAAACTACAATAATTGTGTGTCATAATATAAATAATAACCTGAGTTATAAACCTAGTAAGTATTCACATCTTGTGATGGTTAACTTGAGATATAAATTATGAATATCTTATTCAGCTAGTGATAAAAACTCATTAACCTACACATGTGAGAAGACATTTCTGGTTATCATCATTCTCATCAAGAGAATATATATAGTCTATATATATATAATTATGTGTGTGTGTACACCACAGGCCACATGTGGAACTCAGAGGACAACTGTGAGGAGTCAGTTTTCTTCCTCTCCCTAGTTGAGGCAAGGGTCCCTCTTGCTTCTGCCAGGCTGTGTACTGCAGGCTGGATGGATTCTTTAGTCTGCATCTCCCGTCTCACAGCAGGAGTCCTGGCATTGCAGATGTGAGCCACCACATCTAGTATCTGCCTTTTTAAGGAGAGGAGCTCAGATCAGGCTTTCACTCTAAATAATTTTATCACCTGAGCCTCTCGACATTTCCTCCCACCCCTTTTCAAAACTCCTCTGGCTCCTCTACTTAAACAGAAGGTTGTTGCATTTTTTTCTTCTTCCCTCAAGTCTCAGGTTTGATTGAACATGATCTCTGTTTTAATTATCCACCATATACTTCATTTTAACTTCTTTCTTACTTCAGTTTAAGAATCAGCCTAGGCCACCAAGAGTGGAGACTTTGAGCACAGTTGTTCCTTTGCTATTTGGAAATTAACCTACAGCAGCAGAAAGACAAGAGTGGTGATAGATTGTACACCTCAGTAAAACTTATCTGGGCAACAGAATTACAGAGCCAGCCATTAGATTAGACATAGAGGCCAGACAGTGATGGCACACACCCTTAATCCTATCACTCAACAGACAGAGATAGGTGGATCTCTGTGAGTTCAAGGCTACACTGGTAACAGAGCCAGGCATGGTGGCACACACCTTTAATCCCAACACTTGAGATCTCATGCCTTTGCTTGGGAAGCACACATGCCTTTAATCCCAGGAAGTTACATGGCAGGACAGAAAAAGGTATAAAAGACATGTGGAAACAGG
The DNA here is from genome assembly GCF_004664715.2 of Peromyscus leucopus. NCBI lineage: Eukaryota > Metazoa > Chordata > Mammalia > Rodentia > Cricetidae > Peromyscus > Peromyscus leucopus. The sequence continues at coordinate 1,362,715 of NC_051064.1, read as the reverse complement.
GACTCACTCTCTTGAGGCTGAGGATTTCGTAGAGGTAAGAACGTGGCTGAATTGTTCTGTTTCTCTGATCTTTCAGCTTTCATCCCAATATTTGACTCTACTTTTTTGTATTATTATTGTAAGACCTTTTAAGATTCATTTTACAGACAAGGATATATCTCAACACATTTACGGCAGTATGCACCTCTAGGAAGCAGGAATGTGAAGAGATAATGTTATGAAAAAAGGTGGAAGTAGAACAGCAGAAACACCTGAAGGATACCTTCCTAAAGTAACCACTTCCATGGAGTATCAGAATAGCTTAGCAAGCTAGTGGTGACCCTAGGTGCTTGAAGTTCCAGGTGTCTGAGATCCACAGTGGGCCTGGAAGTGGTGGGTCTGTTAACCCAACATGACTATGAATTTAGAAGCACATGAAAGGGATTGATCCTTCCCACTTTTTTGTGGAGGAAATGGGCTTTTTTTTTCTTTTATATGTGTGTGTGTGTGTGTGTGTGTGTGTGTGTGTTTGTGTGTGTGTGAGAACAACCATGCCCATTAGTAGCAGCAGATGAAATCAACATACATGTAAGGGTTTCTCACCTAGCATTCTGTTTGGGTTTTGTATAGATTGTGTCAATTGCTAACATAGTGTGCTTCCCACAATAACATTTAGCACACAAAAAATAAATTAATGTATCTTACAAAGTTAACCATCTAATCAGAAAAACATTATTTTAAAAATAATGTCTTAAAAACTATAATATGGATTCAGAAAGCTGGCTTGCTTGATGGGTGAGAGCTCTACTGTGTAAGCATGAGAACCTAAGTTCAGACCTTAGTGCCCAAAGCTAGATTTTTAAAATCCTGAGGTGGCTATACTTCTAACCCTACTGCTGTGAAGGACTGAGGCAGGAGAGTTGCTGGGGCTTGCTGGCTCCAAGTTCACTGAGAGACCCTGTCTTAAGAAAATAAGGAGACCAGTGAGAGAGAAAGACACTGGATAACCTCTGCCCTCCACTACTATTAACAGGTATGTGGGTGTATGCACAAACATTTGTGCACACCTCACATACACTCACATACACAGTGACAAATAACACATGCAGTGATGAACACACACACACACACACACACACACACACAAATTATGAGGTATATACATCTTACCAATGATGCTGTTACTGTTGTTCTTAGAATTGTTTGTATATAAACAGTCAAGGAAAGAGTCAGTCACTTTCCCAACACATGATGCTCCAGAAGGCCAGGCTAGCAAGCCTAACAAACAACAAACTGGATAACTGAAACAATATACAGGAACCTGTCATCCAATTTCAATTAGCATATTGCATTGTAGTATAAGGGCTTTTTTCCCATAGGTATATTAGGTTTGAATATTTCCATCTTCCAAAAAGCATTTTTATTATTACCTTTGAAAGTAATATTTTATCTCTGTTCTTTTCTGTCTTCCGTGTTCACAAATAAAATGTCTCAAACCACACAAACAATACAGAAAAAATTGGGGAGAAAAATAATTGTTTATTCATTCTTTAGGATGATAATCTTGAAGTTCAGGAAAAGGATGATGAAAATATAGAGACACATTTGACATTTGTGGCAATGCCATGTGTTACTGGACAACTCTGATTTTCTTTTCATTCTTGCATTTTCTACAAAAGGAAATAAATTGAATACTTTCCAGTGTATTTCCTTCAGCTTATGCATGGAGCCCAGACTTCTCATCAGCATAAATCAAGGACTCTAGAATTAGTAGTTAGACATTGACTGGTTTTCTCTGAAGATGAAGTTTTATTTAAACACAGCTGGGCACCTCTGTGCCTTGTCCATGGGACTTTGGCTACAATGTCAGCACTGAGTACTTGGGGACAAATCATAAAAGATACAAAACACAGAAAGATGTTTCATTACCATGAGGTCAATTCCATTTATTAAAAATAGAACTGCTTGTATAGAATACAAATTGTATGCCCAAAATAGAATTTCATGTTAATTTTTATTCATGTTCAAAATCTATAGGTTAATGCATTTGTTTACGTTTTATTCACTAGTTAACATTTTTTATTATTTAGGCAATACTTTCTTATTTTCTGTGATCAAACTCATGTAGATAAGAACTTACGTGTGCGAGTCTTTAAAAACAATTCTCACTTATTATTTCATCACAGCTATTTTCCTCTTGAAAACATTGGTTTTAGCCTACAATTTTTTTTTTTTGCAATGGCTTCATTAAAATTTTATTTCAATACTTAAAAGTACAAATACATTTTTGGGGGGATTCTCACCAATTTATTCTTTTATTTGTTTGATTTTTTTTTTGATTTCTCAGTTTTTGAGACAGGATTTATCTGTTTAGCCTTGGCTGCATTTATTATTCAAATTAAAAATAGTAAATGTTTCGGCTAAGACTACCCACACCCTGATTGCCTTAGAATTTTCACAGATTAATCCATGTATAACTGGTGTTCTTTTTTTTGAAGGCTTTATAAAGATTAATTACATCCTGCATTTAATGCCTATCATCATCCATGGTATTTAGTAACTTCTCAATAACTTCAGGTATTATTACTGTTTACAAAAAAAGTTATTTAGTGTTTGTGGTCATATGCTCTTGTTATAATTGATTACTATGTTACTTTAGACAAATTTTCATCTCTGTCATTTTTTCTGTAAATTAGACAAAATAAGTATTACCACAGGTATTGTTAATGTGACTATCTATATTAACTCTATGATTAACTTTGAAAAATATTACAAATGGTAAACTTTGAATTTTAAAATATTTATGTTTTTTTGAATGAATATATTTTATTACAGAGAATATTCATGTACTTAAAATACTTTATTATTCTTTAGTTTATATTTCCACTTGATAGAAGTTTGTTATATTGAAATGACCATCAATTTTGCTGTCTTCCATTGCTGTTCTTTCTGTGTCCTGGATTCTCTCCTAATATCAAGAGTATACCAATCTGTTTTCCAATACTAAAAGCTCAGCCCTGAAAACATACATTCAAGAGTCAAGTAACACTATGCAAACTGAGCAGGTTAAATTTAGGAATATATCTGTACATCTATCTACATGTGTCACATAACATCAGTTAATGAAAGGAGGCCATCATAATGAAAAATCGCAAGCAAGGAAGGGTATATGGCAGAGGCAATGGAGCAAGGAAAGGGGAAGTGATGTAATTACATTATAATCTCAAAAATAAAAGCAATAATTAAAAAATATTTAATCTCTGACTTCCTTTCCCCCTCATAAACAAAAGGCAACGTCCATAGAACAATGTCCACAGAAATCTGTCATGTCCACCAACAGCCTGTACATATGCATAAATATACATTTTACTCTCTCTTTGACCTTATGTCTTCAACGGTGTTTTAAAAAATGTTTAGTTTAAAAAGAAAGTCTGTTATTAATTTTGGTTCTTTTTGAAAAATCAGAAATTAGATTATGGGTATTTTTTCCTTAAAGCAGAATTGTCTAGAGATCTTCCCTGTGATCGATAATGTGACTCAGTCCACGGGCTTTTGGTGATATTATGAATTCTCCCTAGAAGCAAGGTTAGCTACAAAGTTATTAAATCAAGCCAATAAACTGCATACTTAACTCTTCTATCAGCATTTTTATTTTGCTTTATACACCATACCATACAAAATATAATGAAATTAAGCCATAGGACCCTTTCTGGAAAATATAACATTTTTTTGTACATTTTTCAAGGTATTCATTTGGGCTTTCATGCTTCTGTAATGAAAATCAGAAACACCTTCTGAATAAGCTTATTTTCTATATTTATTTGGTAAAGAAAGGGAAAATGTATTAATAGATATTTACATCAATCTCTATTCAAGTTGCGACTTCAGAGAAATTTCAATTCTATGTTACTTGATTAATGTGTATTAGATAACAATTGTGAATTTTACTTCTTATTTATACCAAAAAATTTATTTTATTAATATTTTTATGATAATGTATTTATTTTGCTTTTCTTATTTTCAAACTAATATTTTTTTCAATTATTTCCATTTCTTAGACTCTTTCCTTAGAGTCTCTATCTTTTTTGCATATCATTCTTCTTTTGGCCTGTCTGTGAATGTTAAATATTATGTTTGTTTGCTTTTTACATGTTCTGAGATTCCTTGGTTTTTAGAATTCCAATCTGTTCTGTGGATCCTTTTCCTGAGTAAGTCCAGAAAAGTTCTTAGAGAAACTCCCTCTGTCATGTATGCCTGGACTCCAGGATCTCTCTATAACTTTAGACATTGCCTTCTAGAAGTGTAAAGGTATGAATGTCCCAGTGCTCACAGAAAGAACCCAAGTAGGGACGCAGACAAAGTACAGAAGGAAGACACAGATGGAAGAGGAAGCAAGCTGAACACAAGGTGTTGCTGAGAAGGCCAAACATTAGCAGTAGCAGATTAAACCCTTAACTCAAAGAAGTAGAGGAAATCATTTACAGGAGTAAAGAAGAATATTATCATGATATTTCCCCAAATAGAGACAGTGCTTATGAAGATAAAAAAAAAATGTAAATGAGAACCAAATAAAAGTTCTGGCATTTTAAAATCCAATAATTGCAATGAAAAGATTTAGCAGAGAGCTTCAGTATCAGATCTGAGCTGACAACAGCAAAATGCAGGAAAGCTGAATGTAGGGTAACTGAGATTTATAACGCAAACGTCCATCAGTGCGGGGTGCATCTATAACCCAGGAAAGATGAATGTACATAACTAAGATTTGTAACGCAAAACTCCATCAGTGCGGGGTACATTTATAACCTAGTCAGCTGAGGGCTTGCTTACCGTACACAAAGTCCTGGGTTCAGTTCTCAGTTCTGCATAAGGCTGGTCACAGTGAGGACTGACGTCTATAATTGCAGCACCAGACAAATGAGATGCAATGATCAGACACGTAGGGTTATCTGAGACAGAGCAAGAACACAGTGAGCCTGGATAACGTAAACACCCTCTTATGGGAAGAAAATTAAAAGTCTTCTTGCAAATGAATGCATTTAAACTATAGTATATTATATGGGAGAAAGCTACAGTTTTAGTGTCTACTAACCTTTGAGAGTATTATCCTAAATGAAAGACACTAGACATAAAAGACAACATGATGAATCATTTCATGGCTCTGAAATGATCACAACTGGGATATTCATAGAGGCAAATCAGTGATTAGTATCTGTCAGAGGCTTGGGAAGGAGGAGCATGGAGATAATAACAAATGGTTATGAGAATCCAGTGTGGGATTAGGCAAATCTTCAAAAAGTTTTTAATAATGGTAGTTGAATGGTGTAGTATAAGTAAATTTTATAGTATGTAAAATGATATTGATTAATTCACTTGTTATGAAATGTAACAATTATGTGTATTATTTTCAGTTGATCATGTTTAATTTCTTACATAATTATAATTCCCATATCTAGTTAATCTATTTGTATTTTTCTTAAGCTTCAATTCATTGTTTGCTATCTAGTTCCAAATTCTTCTTGAAAATATTTATATGAAAGATGTCATACAGATTTATATTTTGTGTTTTCTAACCCTAATTTTAAAATGCCTTTACCTCTAACTAAAATGTGTAGGAAAGGAGATATAACTCAGGTGGTAGAGTGCTTGCCTAACATGCACAAAGCTCTGAAATTGATTTCCAGCATGGTGTTAGCTGGGTCACAATGCATATAGTCCTTGCACTTAGGAGAAGCACGTGGGTCAGAAGTTAAGGTCATCCTCAGCTGTGTAGCCAGTGGGTGTATTTGGCCTGCAAGACATGATACCCTGTCTCCAAAGAAATAAAAAAGGTTTAATACATACTTATTACAAAAAAAATCTATTTCACAGAAAAAAATTGAAAGTATATTATTTGATAGTCAACATGAAAGTGATTTCAAAATGTTACAATTAATGATGAAAACTATTTTCATTTAGGCAAAATTAAGCAGAAGCAACATATATTGACAGCTCAAACACTGTACTTCCAACCAAGCCTGAAGACCTGAGTTTAATTCCTGAGAGTCACAGGATGGAGAAGGAGACCAAGAACTGACTTCTATAAGCTGTTCTCTTTATTTTTCACACCCCAGCTGCCCTCCTAAATAAATTAATTAAAATATATTATTCCTTAGTTTCTAAGTTTGATATCATATCATTAGCTGCTACTTGTCATCTAAATGGTAAGGTGTTCCTGACTATATTGTAGTTAAATATTTTGTCCCAAACAGTCTTTCACTTCCGTTCTCTAACCTCCTTCTTTTCACCTTGGAACCTGTGAAGTATAATTCCATATCAGTGCATGTATGCATAACTTCAATTCCTGCAGTGCACTCTATCATAGTACATATACCTTCATTTCAGATTAAATTTATGAAATGACTATGCTAATTTCATTTGGAAATCTTTTGATTCAGTGTATCTCTGTGTCACACTTTTCTGTGTGGATTTTCCACATTATGTGCTTTTGTTAACTACTGGAAAATATTTGATGGCGTTCCATTGTGGAACCTATTTCCTTTTACAGAAGCATATTTTTTTTTGTAGGAAGTTATGTGAATATACACTTGCTGACAAGGGGTTACTTGATCCTATCGGAACCAAAATATAAAGCTTCTTCTGATGTAAAAGTGATCATTCTTTTAAGCTAATACATTTCCTAAGTTCTCCTATGAAATTATAGCTAAAAAAAAAGATTACTTCATTCACATATGCAAGTGACAAGTATGCAATATAGAATTTAGACGATACCAGCCATTGATACCATTTTTTGAATTTGGAAAACAAGACTTTGAAACTATGAAATTGGAACAAGAAAGGATACAAAAATGAATATTTTTTCTGATACAGAAGTATCTTAAAGAACACACATTAAACAGCAATTTCTCTCTCTCTCTCTCATCCTCTCTCTCTCTCTCTCTCTCTCTCTCTCTCTCTCTCTGTGTGTGTGTGTGTGTGTGTGTGTGTGTGTTTGTGTGTGTGTGTGTGTGTACATTTATGGAGTGCTTGCAATGAACACAATAAAAGCAGCCCCATGTTCTAATGGGGTTTAACATATAATGCACTGGGTAGGCAAATACAATTGAAATAATTCCACAAATAATAGAAACCATGGCGCTCATGCCAGATTTTATCCGTTTGAATACTGTTTTTACTACTCTCAAGGTTCCATGCTTCCCAATGTCCTAAATAGTAAGTAACTGAATAGTATTATAATTTTCCAGTTAATTTTATAGTGTTTCTAAAGATTGGAAGGAAAATCTTAGCTTTCCTGACAGAAGCAATCACCAGTGGCATGTAGCTTCCCACTTACACTCTTGTCTTGAATGTAATTGTTAACTCCAGGAAAGAGTCAGCATCCTGACGTTTAGTGATGATAAGTGGGACCATGAAATACATAGATACATGGATACAGTGACTCAAAAGATGGAGGATGCAGAGACAGGAGCATGCCATTCTCTGACTGAGGATGGAGTGGCATCAAATGATCACAGTTCTGAGAAGACACAGAAGAAATTTAACCAAGCACAGTGTTGTTGAATGGTCACACCTTGATTTGATTAATTTTATTTTTCAACATTTATCCCTTTCGTTTTTGAAAAGGTTTGGGAATGATGAAGGAAAAAAAAAAATAACTTGGTGTAGCAGCTAATTGTAGTAGTTCTCTAGAGACAAAGGTAGTTATACCAAGGGAAAAGTTCAAGAACACAGAGGAACCAATACTGGAACCTGAAGTTAGATTTTATTAAATATATTAACACAATTGAGGAAAGTTTATAGGTTTATCTAATTTAATCAGTGGATGTAGTAAAGTTTTAGGCTCTAATCTTTAGTGTCTTCATTCTATTGTGGAGTTAATTTTCTGTTCTATTAAAACTATGTGGCACAGATATTTGATTTTTAACCTTCTAATATATTAATATGGTCTAAATTATATATTTATTAGCTAAAAGCATAAGTTACAACCAGCATTCTTATTTTAACATCATCAATATTTAATCAAAAACACTTTTCACAATCAATTTATTTTTTATATCATTCAATAAAGGATTCTTTAGAAATAGATTGTATGTTTGCAAATACTTGTAGATTTTATTCTTTTTTATGGATTCAAACACTACTTGGTTAGATGAAAACTTCTCAATATGAATTGGATCCTTTTCAATTCTTCACATCTTGTTTTATAGTTATTTTGAATAAAGTTTTTGATACAGTTGAAGAGGATATATATGTTAAGTTTGGGACTCACACAATGCTATCTATAGATATTCACGTACATTTGTTGGTCATTTATTTCAACTGAGGACATTCATGAGATTTGCTTATTAGAGGTATGCTAATCATTTGTACTTACTCTTCAACAAAGCTAGCAATGGAGGTGTTTCTATCATTTACATTTTCCAAATGAAGAAGCCAAGAGCTGAAAGTGAAAAATTATCTTCCCCAACTCATGCAGCAGCTACCTGATTGAATTGGCCTTCAGATCCCCGTCTATCACTCCACTTGCTTTTCTTATCACCAATACTGTCCCCACTTGGTCTTCCCTTTGCCTCCTTAAGTCGCATGTTTTATTAGTGATGGTGGTATAGATTCTCTTACATGTGATTGTTTTCAGGCATTGCTTCTGACCCATTGTAACATTATTTTAAATTGCTAAATAAAGTATATGAACATTGATAATAGATTAATTTCAGTATGCAAAAAAACTTTACATTAGATAAAAATCAGATTTATTATGTAACAAAAAACCAAAACAAATTTATCATTAATCTCACCTAAAAATGATATGCTTGCTTACTTATTCTTTTGGAAGTACTGAAAGGAGAATGTAATGGTACATCTGGTCTAAGCCAAGCTGAAAAATTAAAGAAATAAATTTATTCTTGAGAAATGCCTAGAAATAATGTCTGGCTTGGAATAATTTCTCCAGAATCACCTTTCTCCCCTGCCCATCTTTCTTTTTCATGCTCACTCTGAGAAATGAGGCAATGGAATTCAATGCATCTGTGTCTCATTAAGACAATTAGGAAACAGACTGTTTTCTTTTCAGTGTAAAAAAAAAAGGCATAGTTTTTATTCTGACTACAAAATTAGCCCATGTGCTACTCTTCAATAAGATTATCTTGCCTGTAGTATGAGGGACCCATCAAGGCATGTGCCAGCAGCTAACCAAAAGACAACCCTATACATTAAGAAATGTGTGGTTTATATAGCTATTTAGATCACAAATAAGTTTCAAAACCACAAAAACTCATTCCACAGAACAATTGAGAAAATAAAGATTTGCAGACAAATCGTTTTAAGAAGAGATGTCATTACAATGCAAAGTACATATAAACATACTCTACCCTTTTTTCTTCTTTTTTCACTTAATATTTTACAAGTATTAAAATCTTTTATTTTCCAAACTAGGGATCGTAACCAAAGCCTCTCATATTCTACACAAGTATTCTATGGATTGCTGATATTCCTAGCCCATAGATTAATCTTCTATATTACTCATCTATTTGGATTTCTCTATCAGTTTTAATTTGTGTTTTTAAGCACAGATGCTTATTTTGACTTGCACAGTGGTTTTTCTTGACTTGCTTAGCACAGGCAAGTTTTCCTGGTCTCCTGCTTAAAAAAAAAAAAAAAGTCAAATCTGTGAGAACAAAATGGTACCTCTCAAATCAAATTGGCAGATTATTTACCATATCCCAAAGACTTACTACATTCTTGGTCCTTTGAGCTGTGGCACCCAGCAAAAGGGAAGAGAGAGATTTACAGGATAGAAGGAAGCTGAACAGGACACGACCGCACAAAGCAAGCTGCAATAATCTACAGCAGTAGCGTGGGAGAGTTAAGCAGTATCTAAGGCTTTCTATTTTCGAACACATTCCAGACTGCAGGAGGTAAAAAATGACTTAAAAGAAATTGCCTTTGCTTTCCACAGCTTGTGGCTACTATTATATGAACAATATATTTTAAAAAGGATAATAAAGGTATTGCTTAGGAAGCATCATAATACCTGTGTTTGCTTCTTATATTTATTATATACAGAATTATTAAATATGTTGGTATCAGTTGTCCATGTTTTCAAAATGTGTTTCTGGGATCCTTAAACTGAAGAATTGAAAGACATGAATAATTCACATGCATTGATTTCAACCATGCACTGTGTTAAATCATTGGACGATATGGACATGCTTCCACATTAATGTACCTGCATACACACACTTTCCATGGTACTGGCAATGCTGACACATAGTCTTTTGTTTATTCATGCTGTCAGCAACAAGCCTAAATTATGATTTTTAAGGGAACCACGTTCAAATGTCAACACAGGCCCGCTGCCATGTGATTGGTACCCATCACCATGCTTCTACTCCTCCCTGGAAATCTAAAAATCCAGTACACTACTCCGAGGACCCATCCTCATGTCACAGAAATGAGGATTTTTATTACACCTAATTCGCATGTCTGTTTATCATCCAGATCTCATCATTATTATTGTTAATGGCCAATTTTTTCATTCAATATATACAGCAAAAGGGATAGTATCATAAAAATTTGCTATACTATGAAGATTTTAAAAGAATTGTTTGCCAAAAGAGAGTTCTGGGAACATCAAGAAAAAAAATGTGTTCTTCATTACATAATTTCATTTTGTTGTGGGATGTTTATCACTTTAAGAAATATTTTAAGTAGTCATTAAATAAAAATAGTTTAAGTATTTTATTTACTAAATGCAAGCTATAGTGTGCTTGTTGTTTTCCCTGAAGAGACATTGGATTCTTCCATATTTCCAATGGAGTTACTTGCTATAGTTTGTTTTCACTCCAAATATCTGACTCTTTCCAAGTTAATAGATAAATTTGTTCATCTCTTTCTTTATTATAAGGCAAAGATAAATAAGTCTTTTTCACTCAATCTGCTGTGATAACTTGTGCCCATGCTGAAAGGTGATCTGTTCTAATCAACTTCCCGAAGTCTGATGGAATTACATGGAACATATCTCACACCTGACACAACTACAGAATGATACAGTTCAGGACAAACATTGGTGACCTGAATAATACATGACAGACAGATGACCGGGTGAGAAAAGTCATTTTTCACCTACACCACTTGACTTTCTTTATTAAAGCCTGAGACATGTTTGATGGAAGGAAGGCTCTTCGGCAGCTAAAAGCTGTTCTGTTTTATTAATAGCTCCGTCAGTATTCCCCTGCCGTGTTAGCATTTGAAACATGTTATTTTGCCAGTAAAATACAATAGGCACCTACTCTGCATGAAAACCAGACATTTCAAAGACATTTTATAAGGATGTGAGTTTTCTGGTAATCAGATATTATTATTTAATACTTAGATGGGCTAGGAATATTAAGCTTGCTGAATGGAAATATCAAATCTTAAATTTTGGAAAAGATTGCATGTGATTTGATGACTTAGATTTGCTTATGTTTCCCTGTCACAGCAAAATTTACATAGAAATGCACAAGAAAAGATGGTTTATCATTAATAATGTATATTTTATATATATTTATGATGATTATTTTAGGCAAAAGAAAATATAATTATGTTAGAGAGCACACTTTGACAACTTCTCTGGCATCATTAATAATTTGCACAGTTTGAAAGAAATCTGGAATAGAGCAAAATAATGGGCTATCATAATGTTGCTAGAAGATTCAGTTTTTACCAGTTTAAATTAGAAGTTAAATCAGGCTGCTGAACTAAGAATACTGAACAGATATACACTTGTATACATCATCAAACTAACCAAGCACACAAAGTAAACTAATTTATTAGGTCAATTTATGAATAGTGTAGTCTCATACATTTAAATGTTGTTTGCTGAAAATGTTATTTTCAGTCATCCTATGCACATTTCATAAGCCAGCGTAGTCTATTTCTGCCATACCCAAAATTTTAATGAATAATTTTAACATTTAACAATTTTAAATGTTACAATCCTTTCAGTTTCCAATCATTTTCCTTAAATTTACTTTTTCATTTTTTATTGGAAATGTCTTATGTGTAGGCCATGGTGGCCTCAAATTGAGTGAGTCATTGTAGAAAATCATCTACAGTAGTTGAGCAATGACTTCTGAAATACTTTCCCCATTCTTTACATTGATTTTATGTTTCACTGTTGTATTCTATAATTTTAGTGCACAGTGGCAAGTTCTAGTCTGTAAAACTGTTGGCTGACAATACTCTAGCTCTCAAAATGGAGTCCAGAACCACTCACACCTACATTGGATATATCAAAGAAATTTACAGTGTGAAGCATTGATGTGGTTTGTGATAGAGGGGGACATCATGATTAATATAGAATGTGTGTTCTATAACCATGTAATTTTTTTGTGAGAAAAAATCCTCTTTAGTCTGTTTATAATTTAAATTCTCTACCATAACTTTGTTATCTGACAGGTTTTGTCTAACAATTTTGGTAAAAGACACATTCTTATCAATCATACCTATTTTTGATCTGTTCAGGGAAGTCTGACTATAGTGTTTCATGTGTTTAATTTTAAGTTTATTTATATCTCTGTTGTATGTTCTTCTATATCATTTTTTTTTCTAGCTGTATATTTGTAAGGGTCTTGTTTTTAAACATGTATTTTCTTGGAATCAAGGCATGTTTTTCAGGTGATATGTAACTATGGATTCCTTTTTAGCATTGCTTTTATACTGAGACAGTAAAAAAAATGTTGATAAATGATCGTCACACTTAAAAAGTAATGATAAACTTGTTCTTGTACCTTATTTGTTCCATTTCCTTCTTTGAGGGTAGTCATTAGTTGTAGGATTGATGTCTCTCATTATCCTCTATTAACATAAGTTTTCATTAAATTTTCTTTTATAGGTCCTTCTGTTATTTATCCTTCCTGAAAATAATTCACTAGCTTGTATGGTTGAGTCTACCATATATTGTTCTTGATACTTACTTTATTTGTACTTTGTTTTTAAAGTTGTTACTTACTCTTTTAATTAGTCTTATTTTGCTTAATATAGCCATTTCATCAGTTGATTGTTTTAATTAAAGCACTTATCTTTTAAAGTTATGTATCATTGATAATTTTGGTACTGTATTCTTGCTTGTATATTGATCACATCCCCTATTTTTATTTACCCATGCATGAAGAGAAGCTTGTGAGTCTTAGTGCAGGGAATCACCAGGAACAGGAGCAAATCTCAGCCTGTTCACAGATCCACTGTCTCTGTTCAGGAAGTACCACAGTCTGCAAAATGTGAAACCGCAGAACAGGTTGGGAAGTTTCTAGAGGGAAACCTAATGCGCACACTGCTTATCCAATTTACAACTTACACCAGCCATTTCAAAGTCCGCCATGCTCTATAATTCCATTTCAATCTTCCAGGCAATTGAAAAAGATACTTTTAGTTCGAATGCACTTTTCTTTTCCAACTTTCTCTTAGGTTGTGGTAAATATAGTAAGAAGATAAAGGGGAGTGTCAGCATAATGCTCATTTTTACTGTTGGTGAGTTTCTTAGATTGTCGATATAAAGGAAGATAAATAGAGAAACTTCACAATTTGGAACTAAGTTAATGTCTGTCCATACCTAAAAACATACTCCTATTTGATTTTTCACCTTGTTAGTTTTTTTGTGCCTGTGGATCCATCTCCATCTTAGGTGAGAATCAAATTTATGTATTAGGTAAACTGATAATCATATTCAATTTTCAGAGTTGATTTTCATGAAAGAATTTGTACATATGAAGGAAAGATGAGGCAGTGAGATCAAACATCAATGGAAATCTTTCTCATCCTGTTCTATACAGTAGGAAATGCCATCTCTGCCTGGTACAAGACATTGCTGAGAGCTCAGGCTGGATCAGGAAAGTAAAGGATCAAGCTTTAAGCTTCAGAAACAACTGCTCCTCAAGAAGACAAGCAGAGCCTTAACTTCTGCAGGAAGAACATCATGAGACTGAAACAGAGTAATCTGTTGTCTCCTTGGCCCCAGGTGTTATAAATCTTCCTTCTCAGTATAATAATAACAACGAAGGTCAGGCCTGGAAAATGCCTGAGTGGGACCTGTGTTCAATTCCCAGCACTCACACAGTGGCTCACAACTATCCAAATCCCAGGTCAGTGGATCTGTCCTCTTCTGGTCGCTGTGGGCACTGCACACGTGTGAGCCCTCTCTGTAGCATTATGTCTTGTACATTTTAATGTAGTTTATTTGAAATATGTCATGTCTGTGGTCATAAATGTCTGTTGTGTTTAGATGTCCAAAATTTTCGGATACAATTTCATTAATAGATTTTCTGTACCTTCAGCATTTATGTTTGTTTCTCCTACCCCACGTTTTCTTAGGATTGGTCTCTTAGTCACATAAGAGTTCTTGACAATTTGGGTCATTATCTTTAATTTTCATTTTTCCTATTGATGCTTGAATGGATCACTCCTTTAGCCTAGTTTTCCACAACTAATCCTGTTTCTTCTCCTAGTTCTTCTCTCACATCCCACTCTGAGCCATTCAGATGGCTCTAGATTTGTGTTTTAGAAAACCTAGCATTTCAATTCATTTCAAGCATTCCTGGAAGCGTGTTCTGTTAGCATTGATAATCTGGAGTTGCTCAATTAGGCATGCCATATTCCAGTGAAGTCAGTGTTCATATTGATGTGTTGATACTGAGTAAACAAACTTATAGTTTTGAAACTGATAGACATTTTATATTTCTTTTTTATTTATTTTCTTTTTATTGAGAATTTCATAAATACATATAATGTATTTTAATTAAATACACTCCCATCATTACTTCCCTTATCATTTCTTCCTTATCCCTACCACCTCTTATGCTTACCAGCTTCATTTGCTCTCTCCCTCACTTAGAGATACCTGTCTGTGCATGGATGTAGGAATATCTACTAAATCATGGGTAAAATTTGCATCCTTGAAAATAAATGTATTCTTCCTTCCCTTATATGACAGACAGGGCTGTTATACACATGAAGTCAAACTGAATATGATGGCATGCACAAGATGTGATCAAGATCAAGCCAGGCCAAACTTCTTGTAGACAGGGAAGGGGCTCATGAAGTCCATCCCCAGCCGAGAAGCTGTTGGTGATTGCTCTTCTCTTTCTTGCCAACATCTTTTTATTCGAGTGATTTTTTCATATCCAGGCTTTCTATTTGATTCTTTTAAGAATCTCAATTCCCTTGTTAAATTTTCCTCCTGTTGCTGACATTCAGTCATTTTGATGGCCTTCATAGCTTATTCCTAAATGGATTCCTTATTTCATTTACCCATTTGAGTCCTCTATGTGAGATCACTAAACCCTCTTCAAACTAGAATTCTGAATTCTGTTGCTAGCATTTTGGCAGTTTCCTTGTATTTGTTTTCAGTTATTAAGGAGTTGTGAGCTTTTAGAGATGTAATGTATTCTCTTTCTTGTTCTCTCTCCTGTCTCTCTGTCTCTCTCCTTCTTTGTGTGTGTGTGTGGGGGGGGGTTCTGTGTTGTGTTTTGCAAACCTGTGGAGACTACTCCTTTGCTTATTTGTTTTATTTTATGTGCATCTTCCATTTGTATTCCTCACCTGGGTTTATGATCCCTCACTAGAGCAGGAGAGCAGGTTCTGGTAACATAAAAGGTGATTTGGCACTAGAATCACTATTAAAATACAATTAAAAAATCATGTGTGTACTCATTTGAAACCCCAATAAAGTTTAGAAATTGGAGAAGTGGGGTACTGTGGAGGTAAAAGTGATAGAAAGATTTTTTTATTTAAGAATTTTTTTTCATTTTATATATCAACCACCTATCCCCCCATTCATCCCTCCTCCCACTTCCCCCAAGCCTCCTTTCCTCAACCCACCCCCTCATTCCTTCCAAAGGGTAAGGCCTCCCATGGGGAGTCAGCAAAGCCTACTATATTCAGTTGAGGCAGGACCAAGCCCCTCCCCCATGCAATGGGAATTAAAACAAAGAAAGATTTTTTTTAAAGCTAATGTTGTTTATAATTGAAAAAGAAAACTGCGAGGAAATGAAGAAAAGCAAACTCAGGAGGTAAGGAATGAGAGGAAAAGAATTATGACTGTGAGAAGTAACAAAGAAAGTGCTGTAGAATAAGCAAATAAGAAGAATGAACAGTCATACATGATGATTCAGGAATGAAAAAATCTGAAACAAAAATGTTTAAAAAGTAGAATAAAATATATCATTAGTCAATATTTGTTCTTGTTGGGAAGAATGCATTTTCTTCTCACATGTTAATTACTTAGCATTATTTTTATTTACTATTATGATTATTATTAATTATTATATTATCTTGAAGCTGAACCTACAGGTAGGAATATGCCTGCTAGTCTTTATTTAAATCAGAATAAATCAGAGCAGAATGGATCCCCTGCTGTTTTAGGTTTCTGCACAAGCATCTGTTACCATTGGTATTTCTCAGTTTTCATAGGAGATCACCATACTCACTCCCAATTGCTCCCAACTTTGCTGATGAATGTACTCTTCCCACCAGGGCCCCACCTGAGTCAGTGATCCACATTGTCTCAGTATGTTTGCATCTCCCAGACTGTCCAGAACAGACTTGTTTATCAAGTGATTGTCAAGGTCTTCAGTAACTCAGTCGGTAGAGGGAGGGAAGTCTCCTCATGCTTGGATGTTCCACAGTTGCAAATTTTCTACCTCCCACTAGAGTGGTTAGTGAGCAGGCATCATTCTCAGAGCTATACCCTCTACTGTGGTTTGAATGAACTATGTTCTCTGAAAGTTCATTGGTTTCAACATGTGGTACTTGGTTAGTGGTACTGCTTGGGAAGGCTTTGAAATGTTTAGTAGGTAGAGCCTCAAGGGTGGAAGTCACGTAGGCAGGCTGTGAGGGTTTATAGCCTACCTCCAATTCCTGCCCTCTAAGTTTCCTGTGATTATAAGAAATTGATGAAATTTCATGAGCCAGAGCTGTTCTTGCCCCCATGGCGTGGCTTCTTTACCAGGATGGACTTCTATCCCTCTTGAACCATAAAACAAAATTAAGTTCTTTCTTTCTTGTTAACTTGATTTGTTCATGTTATTTTAGCACAGGAACAGAAAAGTGACTACTAGACACTTCTTTACTCTGGGAGGAAAGGAGTAACAGCAGGTTGCAAATCCCTCTAAGGCTCTGTCTCCTAAAGACACACCTGCAGGTCTTCCTCTGAAGTGGGATTTTGTAGAGCTGTCTCATAGAGGGCTTGTTCGTCTTTGTTTGTAAAGGCCCCAGATGGTGAGGCTATGCTCCCTTCCTCTGCCACTCTCTTGAGTGTTGGTGTCTACTCTGTACTTTGTAATATTATGGCACCATTGTCAGATTTGATGTCTTCTCATTTTATTTTCTTCTTACTGTTACCCCATTTGTCTTTCCACAATTCTCAGGACATTTTAGTAGGCTACCAGAAAACTTATCTCAATCACCAACCTCCATCCACTGGAACCCCAGATCCATATTCATTGCAAGACTAATTTTACTAAAGTGATGTTTCCCTGAGAACTCTCTACAATATCTTGTGAATCCTAAAGGTTATTTTTTTCTGCTACTCTACAGTCATGCACATTCCTGCCTCTCACTAGAAAGGAGGCTTGCTTTGGCATTTTTATTACCCCACATTGAGTGAGCAGAAAGCATCAGTCAGCCTTCCACTGAAGAGTGAGCAGAAAGCATCAGTCAGCCTTCCTTCCACTGAAGAGCTATGGTTGATTCCCTGCTCGCTCTTCTCTAGTCTAGAACCACTGAGCTCTTCCCTGCACTCCCAGACCTATCTCTCAACCTCGAAACACAGCAGGACTCCACTTTGGTGCCATTCACCTCAGATGCATACTACATTCCTTCTCTAGGCAGTAAGCTGGAATAATCTTAGTACTTAATTTAATTGCTAATCTTTTCTCATCCATCACTGTTCCACATTGTTCAAAACCCAATATATGCAAACCATTATTTTTTATTTTGTGTGCTTGGGTTTTAACTGTTTCAGACAATAAAATGTTTCTAGTTCCAATTATTCCACTGCCCAGAAGAAATTCCTTGAACATTTCTTAATTGTTATTTCTTTAAATGACTTGAAATATGATCTTTGACATGTTCTAGCCCACTAATTGCAGTGCAAATATTATATTGTAAATGGGATTTCATGATGTGTCTATTTGTTCAATTTTATATTCTATAAGTTATCATATGATTATTACTTTCCTGTTCACTATTATCTAATTAATATTGTTTTGTTCCATAATATGAACTTTATGATCTTCAGTAATTGCTGTCTTTCATCTTAATAAGTATAACAATAAATGTACAAATTACTGTTCAAAGACCATCTTTGCAATATTTTTCTTTATTTTTGTAGCACTGGGTTCTTTGTAAAAATTAGGATACATGTTATTCTCACATACTGACCTGTATTGATGCTTCAAAATTACATAATATTATATATATATTTACAGAGATATATAATCCAGGATGTATATGTATTATTATATAGTGATATATGGATATGTATAGTTGATTTCCCCAATGATTAATCTTTATTTTTGAACATATGTAGAATAATAAAAGCTATTATATTTATACATTACCTATAAGTAGCCACTCTACAAAAATTATTAGTGACTATAAAACTGCTTATCTGATGGCTTTTTAGTTAATTCTCTTGGAATGAAGAATTACACTTTTTGAAATATGTTATGCAATTTATATTTGATTCTCAGGTTTATTGCTTTGAATGCTCTCCAAAACAATATTAAAATATGCTGTAGAAAATATAAAAATATATCTGTCTTTTGATTTCCTTATAAATGTTGTTTCACTATTAATCATGCTTCTGAATTTACTGTTTTGAGGTATATGTGGTTTTATTTATTTTCACAGTAAGATAATGTTCACATATTTCTATATATGTGCTGAAAAGAATTTTACACAAAATACAAAAAAATTCATTAAAGTTACAAGCTGGTTTGTAAATATTAAATATTCCAGGCTAAAAAATTATTTTCAATATTAATCTTTTTACAAAGCGAAAAGTTGCATTTAAACTAGACAGAATAAGAGAAAAGTGTCTTTGGTTTATTGAAGAAGAAAACGTGGTCATGCAAACTCTAAGAGCTCATCGTGCCTGTTTGTAGTAATGAGGACAATATCTGCAAGATGGAAACAGTAAGACCAAACCTGGATGTAAAGACAAATCATTGAGGAAATTCTTTTTAATGCAGAGTCCCTGTGATGATTTTACTAAAATGCTGATTCTGAAATTCTGGGAAGGGAAGTAGGACTCCTTTTAAAGATTTTCTTGTTGAAATACTAATATTGAGCATGTCTTGAATGGTTGCTTTAGATCATGGATGGTCTATGCTATAACTCAGCTTGATAGGTTGATATTATTGTTAAGAATATGAATAAACTATTAAGACTATTAGAACAAATTAGGAGCATACAAACAAATGTAAGTATTTCATAGTAACCCCATGTACTACACTGCATACATTTTAACAGAATGATATACATTATAAAAATATGTTCTAAGTATAAGTGACCTATCATACCATTTATGCTTTTAGTATAGTAAACAATTCTAATTGTGCTAAGTTTTAGCAATAACCTTTGCAGAAAAGTCTGATAAATCATTTTAAAAGAAATTGGATTGTATCATAAGTCTTGATGAGATGTGTTCCATGGAAATGTACATATATCTTTTTTTAAAGAGAGGACTGACAGAAAGACAGTATTATTTCAATGCATTGTGATGAGAATAGCATCCATATTGCTCAACTTTCTGTCCAGAGTGGTTTGTCCAGTTAATGATCCATTCATTCTGTTATAGGGAACAAAGGGACAGTTTTTTTTTTCTTTTTTGACTATGCCATGCAACCAAATCAAATAAAATATCATCAGCTAGTGTCATTAGCAGTCATCAGTAGAACTCTATTTTCTATGTTCTCTGTAAGAAATGAAATAAGTGGAAGAAGCATAGCCATGGTATCTTCATGGAGAATCATCAAAAGAAACTTTAAAACACATAGGAGTTAAGGAGACTCCCCATAGGTATTCAAGACCCAAACAAGGTAGACATTAAAAATTGTTTTGAACTGAAAAAAATGAATCATTTTAATTTTCAGTGAAGACACTTGAATTTTGTTACAATCTTCATTTTTATAAATACTCCCATGTCACTCTGTTCTTTTCCATATTTCAACACTTTGTTATAAAAGAGATTTATAATGTCAAAGTTCAGTTATTACATATAGACATGCCAGAGAAAGATCTATTCTAGACTGTACTTTGTTTACAATGCATTGTAAGTTACGAGAAGTATATTTTTTCATAAAGAAACTGATTTTTTTCTTTTTTTTCCAACAAATACACATTCTAGAAACTATGAATATTTATTATATAGAAGTCTATTCTCAACCAAAAATCAAATTTAGCAAGTATCCAAACATGCATTAAGTTATTTCTGACAGGACTCCAAGACCTTTCCTTTAGAAACTCTTCCTGAATGAAAACATATGTATGTTGATTGGCTGTATGTCTCACTGGAAATAATACATCAACTGTGCAGGTATATACAAACAACTCTCAGAAACATACGTACAAACTTTACTCACTTTTATTTCCTTAGCTCTTGTGTACATCTGCAGATTTTCCTCACTCAGTGTACATTTATCAAATTACATTATTATACTAGCTTAAATAACTCAAAGTTAGTTTTCAATACATTATTAACAAGTATTACAGATTCCATATATTACTTTTTTAAATAAAATTGGAAATAAGCACTCTTTCCAAAATAATTTAAAAATAAAAGAGATTTATTCAGCAATAACAGACATTTTAATTTTTGGATAACTTTTCAACTAATAGAAAAACAATTTGGTGTATTTTTAAAAACCTTCAGATGAAAATCCAAAAACAAATTTCTTAAAATGGTAATGCCTTGATTTTCAATGGAATAATATAAAACTTATCCTAAATAGAGAAACTTTATTTTAAAAAACTCATGAGAATTTGAATGAACCTAATAAAAATCACTACACTTATTTCATATCTTACAGTTCAAATATTTTGTAAGATACATTTGAAAATCATTTTGCATTTTAATTACTTAACTCTCATATTTCAAAAATAAATCATAGTATGGAATAAATTCAAATATCACTTTAATTAGAGTTTTTGAGGCCATGCATCACAGTTTGTTTGTCCTATACCCAACAAGATGGGAGCTCTAACTTCATATGTTATTCAAAGTTAATTATTCATTCTTAAAATTAAAATATTATCATTTGAAGAATAAAATTGTCAGCAAGCTAAGTGACCATTTACAAGTTTCCTGTGACACAGGCATTTGGAATACATTCTTAAACTTCCAGTCTTGCTTGATTTCATACTCTGGCATTTCCTTGCAATTCACAGCCTTAGCCCTAAATTGTGTGAACATAGACATTGGGTATACATTAGTTATTTAAAATGAAACTGATGACATAGCAGAGTGAAGCCCATTAGAAAGAAAAATGTTTGTTGAAGCAAGAGGCAGATTAACTGATATTGTAAATTGTTCCTAGTTTCAGCAAACTTGTATGTTTTTATTTTGTCTGTGTCATTTAGTTTCACCCAAAATAAAGAAAAGTGATACACAAAAGTAAATAATTGATAATAACAACATTATCTACAAGCCTTAAAATTGTTGAAGGCAAAATAGCTCAAATGATTCTCAATGCCTTTCAGGCACATCTGAATCAAATAAGGTAATTATTCTTTAAAATGCTTACACAAAGTCTGATTTGCATGCTAGTAATTGCTATGCCTTGTGGCATTCAGCAATTGACACAGCAATGATTTTAATTATTGTAATTTCATCAGTATAAATACTTCAAAGTTATGCAAATACTATCTCCTAATCCACATAGACAGCTTGGAGTATTTGAGTTACTCTTCTTGCAGACCTCTTTGTCTGGGCAGTTTACTCTCAGATGTGACTCCGCATTGCAATCGAAGCCTTTCACTCACATCAAAGCTCTAAATCATAACAAGATGAGCCAATTTTACAAAGACTGACACTTCAAACATTAAGTTGCAAATACAATTATGAGATGAAATATGAAAAGGACTTTGCTTAGATATCGCAAGGCACGGATACCTATAGCTAATCATCTCTAATGTTTTCTCTGACGTGTGAGAGTAGGCACAACTCAAACAAATGTCTTTGAATAAATAAGAACAAGAAAGATCATCCTGGTTACAAGATGAATTTAAACACACAATAGTAAATTCTTATTGTTGTGCAATAAATTGTCATCAGTATTATAGTCACTCATTCCTTCAGCCAATAGACCCTCCTAAGCACCCAATAGCACTTCCTTCATGATATATGGTCCAATGTTCATAAAGCTTTCCTTGTGCTTCTTGAATTCTCAGAAATGGAAAATGGAGATCCTTGACATTTAATATTACCAACATTTGGAAAACAGTTTTCTCAGAAATACTGTAGCATAAGAAGTTATCCTACTACATGGTGACCAATGCTAAAAACAATTTCTAGAAAAAGAAACATATGAAGTTCATGTTTATTTAAAAAAAAAACATACCTCTACTTCCAGTTGATTGTTTAAAATAGAAAAGAAATGGTATATATAGTTTTAAATGTTTTTACTGTGATGAAAATTTTTATTATGTTGTTATATATAATAAAGTTGACAGTAATATGTTGTCAGTCTTTCTTTTGATCACCAGCTTCCACATAATGACACGGAGACTTCTTATTAAGTATGAAAGCTTGTCTTTAGCTTAGGCTTATCCCCAACTAGCTCTTAAAACTTAAATTAACCCATTTATATTAATCTATGTTCTGACACATGGCACTGTACCTCTCTCTGCTCAGTCCTGTACATCTGATTTCTTCCACATATTGATGGTGAATCATCCTCCTCTCAGATTCTTCCCCCAATTTCCTCTCTCTTCCCAGAAGTCCTGCCTATCCTCTCCTGCCTACCTATTGGCCATTAATCTCTCTATTATCAATCAGAAGTTGCCTTAGGCAGGTGAGGAAAAACAGACATATCTTTACACAGTGTGATCAAATATCCACAACAGTAATATTTGTTTGTTTTTTAAAAATCTATTCACATTACTAGAAAATGCAATCAATTATAAATAAGGAGAGAAAACCAAAGTGGCAAGTTATAATTTCTAATAGAAAAAAGGGGATGAAACCTGTTAGCTACTTCTGTTCTTTGACTCTTATGCAGCCACCATAGGCTGTGCCTTTGAAGCTTGGCTCCAAGTCTGCTCCACCATTTGGGTGTGGGCATACTGGAAAGGAGTTAGCACATTGACAATATATTAGGAACCAGGGTGTCAAGAGTATCTCTCTGTTTCTCTTTTCCTTCTTCCTCTACCTCTCACTCTCTGTTTCTCTTAATCTGTCCTATTTTGCCCTGGCTCTGCATTCCACCCTCCTCCCTGGTCTTCATGAAATTATCAACATTGCTTATATCCCTAAGATGATATTCTGTCTCACCACTGGCCAAAAGAAAGCAAAGAAAAGAAAGAGGGACCATGTCACCCCCAAAGTTCACAGCTCCTCAATAACTTCAAAAAAAGGAAGTTCAGAATGTCAGTTTTAAAAGTGATCAGTTACCACATAGAGAACTCAAGCAGATAAATGAAAAAAGGAAATTAAGGTGCTTGATACAAAAGTCAGAAAAATGGTTGAAAGGTCAACGACCTGGGTAAAATTTAATGAAGAAATTGGGATCCTAAAAAGAATCAAACAGAAACCCTGGAAATGAAACAATCAATCACTCAAAAAAAAAAATACAGTGAAAAGGTTCATCAAATAAGAAGAGCAGTTGCCAATGGCTTTTCAGCTGAAAGTAAAATTTACTCTCTCCCTCTATGGGTGTTTGTCTGGTTTAATCATGAGCAGGTTGTGTGTGTATAGTTGCAGCCAGTTCTTCTTCATGTGTACAGCTGCCCTGCCTGTCACATAAAAGTTTCTGAGGGGAAGAAGAGTAAGTTTTCTTTAGATATGCAATCTCTAAAAGACTGTCCATGTTCCAGTACATGGTCCTATATTTCACTCAGTGGGGGAGGAAGCAAATGAAGTTGGATTGGCAAAGTGGTGGTGAGGATAATGGGGGAATTATTGGGAAGGAATGGAGGTGGTATTTGATCAAAATATGTTATATACATAAATGAAACTCTCAACAAAACTAAAATAAATGAAATTCAAGAAGAAATGTAAAGTGTATATTAGCTTCAAAGCTACAATTATCTAGAAGGAAGTTTGCTGACTCAGGATCAGCTCATTAATCTGAACCATGGAAAATACCTTTGAAACTATGAGACAAAATACATCTTCTACCTTCTAGCAGACTTCCTCAAGCATTTTATCATCATGAGAGTAAGCAATCGAATGAAACTATTTCTTATAGTGTACCAAAGTAAACATTCGAGTTTTCTACTTTATGTTTATTCACAGATACATGATGTCAGATTGCCTATGATCAAAATGCTGGGGTTTTTTTCTTTCTGTTTTCATAGAAATCAAACATGACAATGTTTACTCCTCTTAGAAAATTCAGAGTTGTAATTTAGCCAAATGTCAACTTGGACCAAAGGCTAAAACGTTACTCAATGATTCAGGCCCTTCATAGTACCTTTTCTTTAAGTGGAGCTTGGATTGTGTCTATAAAAACATGTATGATAAACTTGGTCTTTAATGGATAATATTATACAAACAAAGTGAAAAATAGTCACTCCAATATATATACTTGCTCTATTTTATGAGACTGCATCAGGGCAGACATATAATTTTGGATTCCATGGTGACATGGAGTCAGAGTACAGCAGGTACACTCAAGTCACAGATGGATCACAGAGTGCCCAAAGCCAAAATCTGTACTAGAGAAGTGGATCAGGAGGGAATCTAAGCTAGCAGCTGCACCAGAATGATACTCCAACTCAGTGTATTTGTTGGTTGTTGCTTATGTTTGATGTTTGGTCATTAACAGAAAAATAAACTGCTGTTAAAGGACTTCCTTAGCAAGCCTTTGCTAGAGAGCAGAAACAATGTGCAATGAGCTAGAGGGCAGAGTGGTCCTGTCCAGTTGTCTGCCTTCACATAGATTCTTGAAGGCTGCCAAGACTACCTTCCCAGTTTCACATTAGGCTTAAATGCTCTTGGCTTATAAATCTGTATATGGATCAGAAATAATGTGCATCAAGTAGCTAGCAAGTTGTAACAAATATGGCAATGATGAAAATCACAAATGATTTTTTATTTGAAGACCTTTAAACAATTGCATATTTTAGAAATCTTGCATATGAAAAGGCAATGGTCTAAATAGTATGGGCCCCCAGCTCATGTGCTTACCACCACCACTAAGTGATAATATATAAGGGGGATTATATCCTATATGTTGAGCCAAGATATGTGGTGATATTTTATTTGTGTTGAAATGTGATATTTTATTTGTATGTTAATAAATAAAGTTTGCCTGAAGATCAGAGGTCATAGTGAGCCATAAACAGAAGTCAGGTGGTAGTGGCACACACCCTTAATCCAATTACATGGCAGGCAGAGTTACTGTGTTCAAGGACACAGCCAAGCATGATGACCCATGCCTTTAAAGCTAGAAGTGATGTGGCTGGGCTTAGAGCCAATGAGAAGGAAGAAGAGAAAGGCAATAAAGGTGCAGGTTAGACAGGAAGAAGCTCTCTTGGGAAGCTACAGCGAGGTGGTAAACTAAGGTTAGTTGGCAGCTATCGCTCTGATCTCTATGACTTATACCTCTATATTTGGCTCTGTGCTAATTATTTAATAAAACTGTTTAGAAATTCATCTACAAACATAATTAGAATTAGTATCTTTATAAAATCAACCTCAGAATTACGCTAGCCTTTCTACTCTTTGAGCTCACAATTTTGGGCTTTTTTGTCTCCAAATATGGAAGAAAAGAAATCTTTATTGTTGATAAGGTACCCCACTAGTGCTATTTTTATTATAGCAACCCAAATGGGATGAGAGAATAACCATTAAATTTATTTAGAAAAGCAGTGAAATTTTTATAAACACACTGAACCTAAGTGTTCCAGCCTTAATTTCTCTTTAGCTTCCTGGCCTTGAAAATGTCATAGCATTCTCCAATCCCTTATTTCATCTGCAACTCAGAGCAAAAATATCTGCTGTACCTCCTTCACAGTGTTGATGTATATCTCACAGATGATATATGTGAAATGTTATTATAATTCTATATTAGTACAAGGAACTGGATTAATTTCATAGCAGTACATGTTTATGAACATTGAAAAATCAAATAAGAATCTCATGAGAGTTTATCAGGGATTGTACTGAAGTGGTAACTTGGGTGGGTCAGTTTCCTATTTACACATTCAAGCATACAGTTTCCTTTCAAAAATATCATAGGAAAAAAATTCCCCCCAAATTTGATACTTGACAAAAACATATCAGCACTCTGCATTTTGCTTTCACAAACTGCTGAAAAAAAATACTGCAAATTCATCTTGAATAAAGTACAGGGGAAATAAAAAGTTAAAAGGCAACAAGAAAACCAACCGAAGCAGGAACAGCTAAATGCATCCTATGCAGCTAACAGTGGAAATGAAGGGTGAGATCAGTAAGTCACCTTTCACAGCCATCAGGGTACAGAGAAACACAGCAGTGGGATCACCTGTGAACAAAAGAAAACACTAACAAGGCAGAATTAATCAATTAATCACTCATGATGCCACAAAGTTCTCCATGTCTCCAAAGTCCCCCATCACCTCATTTCTTCTGCTAGACATATGTCAAACCTCAACTTGCAATCATTGGAAATCGAATGATTTCTTTTCCTAATTGTCATTACAGAACAACTACTTACATGGGTCATGCCCATGACCAGCATCTTCCATTTGCCATGTATTTTATGTCATCTAAACATTTATTTATTTATTTACAATTATACCCCTTCGGCCTTCTCTAATCTATCTCTATTGCATCTTGTAAAAAATATAGGTTATTTTTTTTTCTTTAGTTTGGAAAGAGAGATTGGCTCACAGGCAGAAAAAGAATTAAAAAGGGAAATATGAAAATTAGTGTGAGGAAAGTTTCCCATAGAAAATAAGACCGGCATGGTTTAGGGAAATAGACCACCAAGGTGCGTCACAACAGGGAATGCCAATGGGGCTTTGGTATGGGAAAGGTAGAACTGAAAGTTGAAAATGATAGACTTAGGAAACAGGAAAGTCAGTAGAGCAGTGTTCACCTAACTCATCCAACCAGAACCACTGGACCTTCAGACTACCTACATAAGACAAAAGGACTTAACAACCAGAGAAATCTGTAGTTTTGACCTCCAGAGTAAAACATACCATCATTTAGAAAAGTATTTGAAAAGAACCAATATCCGTATAATTTGGGTTAAATGAGCATCTAATGGTCAAGTATAAGGGGGAATTAATAGAAGATTTTTTTCTGTGTCCAGAGAAGATAATTGAATTTTTCTAATTAATCACCAAACAAATGTGGCATTGGGCCATCTAACAGCTCTTAATAATTAGAAAATAAGTTAATTTCTCTTTTCTGAATATGTATGAATATCAAATTAATTGCAAATTGATGGCACATGATTTCTTCCTTAATGTTAATAGTTAGAAAACCTGAGGGAGAGGACAGACAGACAGAGACAGAGAGACAGAGATAGAGTAATGTTGTTCTACTAGAATAAGACAACATTAATTGAAGATTGAGAACCTACTGTTAATTAGAGGCCATATATTTTTTTCTGGGTGTTTTGTTGATAAATGAAAACTGATTCAGATGTTAATGCTCCAGAGATAGCACAGATGGCATTGAAATGCAAACAGATATTGAACTTGAGCACATACTTCTCTCTTCTATTTCAGAGCATGTAGATAAGCAGGGAAAATGGAAATGAAGGGAATTTAGATGAAAATCTCTTCTTCTCTAGAAGGATATAATACTAGCAGAGTTGCATATTAATTTTAATTGCTTTTTTTACTTATTAGCTATAATCAATGCAGTGGGGGGAAGCTCACAGAGTACACAATTTCACAGATGTGTTTCAGGGGGGGGGGAGGCTGAGATTTAGCTTCCACATCTTAGGGTCTAGGTATACACATTCTGAAGGAGGTGGGCGTCTATCTCCTGGTGAGGGAACTCTCTTTCTTAGAGAAGAAACTTCTATCAGTGTTCTTTAACAAGGCAGAAAGCTAATTGGTAGGTCTATGGGTGATCCCATCCAAGCAGGAGAGTCATAATTCCTGGAGAGAAATTGCAGAGCTTCATATTTAAATAGCTGCTGTGATACAACTATTATATACACATTCCAATGTGTCACGTCTATATACTGGGCCAGAACTTATGATAGAGTTAATATGGGAAGGAAATGCACAGTCAAAGAAATGAAGTTTGCTTTGTCCTATTTCAAAAAGCTATATGGTTTCTATGCCCAATTCAGTTGACTCTGAAAATGAAAGTTAAAAAAAAAATAAAAACAAAAACTGTATGTATGACAAAATTGAAGGGGCAGCCATAGTTCATGCTGAGGATCCATACTATCTTAATTTGGTGCCTACAAAGGAGCCACACATCCTGGCCAAGTCTCCATATTCATTCATCCATGCTGGATTAGAAGTATCTACACTCTAAGACACGATAAGTATGTCTGACATTCCATTAAAACATCGTGGGTACAAATGTTCACAATAACTTGTTGATATACTTAGTGCTTAAGCAGATGAGAAGATGCTAAACTGTTAGTTATGGCTAAAAGGGATTCACCATGAGTAGCAAGCTTTCTTCTACTCTTCAGGAAAAAACAACTATCTTTGTGCATTATGTCACTGTGTGGCAGAAGTCATCACATGATAGAGAAAGGAGACCAAACTCATGCTTGATAAAAACACCAGTTCCCTGATAACAAGCAGCCCCCGTGATAATAGGGTTAATCTCTTCATTGGAGCTTTTAATGGTGCTACCTGCCAATACTGCTACATAACAGAGATTACGTTTCCTGCATTTGAACTTTGGCGAATGTATTCAAACATAACCCCAAGCAGTTGGAAGAAAATGAGGACACAAAACAAACTAAAAATTATCCTTATCATTACCATCAATATTAATGAAGTTATAAGCTTTATTCAGAAAGCAGAGATCCCCACTCATAATTACTAAGGATAGACAATGTTCTAGAAAGAAAATAAATGGTAATGTTTCAGATATATTATGATTATTTATTGATTAAAGAAAAAAATAAAATATTGGAAGAACAAACAAAAGACCAATGAAAGAAAATGCTATATTAACATATAGTGAAGACAATAGTACAACTTCTATATTAACATTAATTTATGGGCTTCAAACATTTTATAGGTAAGAAATTACAAAATGTATTGTTATTATCAAATTTCAGGTTAGCATACAAAGTGTTATACATCAGTGCATTATCTTATGCAGGTTTTTTTTAATTAATAAGAGTTTTCTAGAAAATGTGTTCATACATTCATCCTTGAAATTTTCTTAGTTTTAGTTCATCAATGAAATCATACAATATTTTCTAAAAATTATATTGTCATAGAAAAAAATAAAGTGTGTTCTATCTTTCTATGAGGAGAGAAAACAAGATAATTTTGACTTCCTTTGAGCCAGATGAAGTCAAACAGAATGCCTAAGACTGTCCTTATCCTGGAATGTAAATTTGCTTCAAGTTTATTAGGAATCTGAAGAAAGGGTAAGATAATTATTTCCATCATTATGGTGATAGCTCCTTAAGACAGCAATGATCAAAAGTACTAACTTACAGATATCTATCTATGTTTTGATCTCCACACTGTTTTGGACAAGATCTGAGAACCTCAGTGATCAGTGACCATGATATGCTTAGAGATGAGAGCTGTTCAATACTGCAGTTAGATATCTTCCATATTATTTCATAAACTGGATTTTTCATATATCGAGAGGTAAGTTCTGGAGTATACAGGCATATTAAGTACATTCTCAAGTCAAGGCATGATCTCAGTTTATGCCTGTTTATAATCTGTGCACCTGGAAGTCCTTCAAACTGCAGAATAGAAACCCACTTTCATATTATGGAGATTAAATGTCTTACAAATTATTTTATATAAATCATAGCAGAAATGACTGTGCCTCATGTTAATTATACTCTGAGAGACTATTTACAATTTACATGTGAGTACCTAAATAGGAAGCATTTTTTATGAAATTCTGTATCATTAGTAAGTTTGTTGCATGACATTAAACCATACTGACATATAATCAAGACTGTTAGGATTCATTTACTCTTTCTAACCAGCTAAGCCTACTTAACAAATTATTGTTGAGTATCTGATTACCTTCACAATTCTAAACAAGACTGTTGTAGAGCTCTACCCCTTAGAAAAATATTCAGCAACTACTATAGATCAGTTTGCCTGTTTGGAGGAAGCCATAAGGAACTGGAAGAAAGACTGTTGACACTGTAAGAGGGAACTCTTAGAAAGGGGCTGAAGTAGACAAGAGGACTTCCATCTGAGATTCCATTTATTTTTCTCCTTTCCAAGCTATATGCAGTTCTCTCACTTAGTGTCTCAGAAGGTGACAGGCAGGCTACACTAGTGGAGGTTAACACAAGAGAAACTATCTCTATGTTGCTATGGAAAAGTCAATGTCCATACTGGATGATGACATTCTAATGCATCTGGTCTGGGGTCACCCAAGGGTAATCCCTTACCCTTGATCTGTATGTAAATTCAATGAAGTTATAAGACCCACAGAAAGAATTTTGGTAGAATCATATTTTTTTCAGTGGACTTTATGGGGTAAACATTCTTTTCTAGTGAAGGAATTATCAAAACATAGGCATATTCAAAAAACAAATACGTAATATCCTTTGAAGACTAGCATATGGAATAAGCATTAGGTTTGTGATAATTAAATTCATGTATTTTTATAATTCAAGCTCTCTGGAAAAGACTAAACCCTTAATCATGTTGTCTTAATATTTTAAAATAAAATTATTGAAGACTAGGTATATGTAACAATCAGTATCTATAGCAAGAAACCCTGGGAGGTGATCAATTTCTATTAGCAAATAAGAAAAGCAAGAATAGAATGGACACATGTCAAGTGTGTTCAGTTAGTAAATTCCAGGGCAAAAAAGAGTCTAAGCTGGGCCACGTGACTCAATATTTTTAACCAAGATGTTGTGTTGTGATGAGTATAAGAATCCTGTTGCAATAGCTCAGCTCCACTCATGGGCTCAGACGATGGAGATGAGAAAAATCAATGGTCTATGTTTGAGATTCATAGATTTACATTTTAGATTATACTATTAAAATGAACCTTAACAAGAGAGTTCTGACTGGTTTATCTTAGAAAAGGAATAGATTCCTCCATAGAAACTGCCATTTTTGTAATTCATACACTTTTTTTTTCCACTTCACAAAAGTTAATCTATGTCTTGTTAATTTGTAAATTCATGATTCCTTGCTTTGTTGAACACATAACACAAATTTTGTTGTTAGACTCACAACATTCAAAGGGTAATGACATAAAAGTATGTACTATGGTGAATACCTCCACTTGATAAATATATATTGGATTATGTGTTCAAGGATTTTTTAACTTTTATTATAACAGTCCTTGAAAATTTTTAAAGAAATGTTCAAATACAGTGACAAATTGTCAGAGACTATTCTAAGATTTAAATTTTCTCTATATCTCTCTGATTCTTGTACAAGTTAAGTATAAAATTTACAATTCTTTTTCTTTGATTCATTTGACAACAAAATAATTAACTTACAATAGGAAACAAAGCTCTTCTGATTACTCAGATGAAATTAATGCAATTGGACAGTTTATTTTTCAAGGGGTTATTTTGATCTCGAGGGTTAAAATTCAATTTTAATGATTTGATGACTTATAATTTTAAAGTCCAGTTCATATAATTATGAACTTCTAAAATATATTGAATTTATTGGATAATGTTATTTTATGAAATTATATATACCATGCTAAAAGACATGTACAAGAGGTTTTTCAGGAATCCACAACCAATGATCAACTTCCTTTTGTTTACAATATTTAATAATCATTATTTAGAAACTAAGTAAGGCATCCTCTCTAGAGAATGACCTTAAACAATGACACTGTATTCTTGGTGGTGATGTATGGTATACTGGATGAAATCCAATCTTATTGATGGTCAAATTATTTACAGTTGAGTAGTTAGCTAATTTCCTTTCATAAGAAAATTAAAAAACCTAAAGAGTTAGAGACCATGCTAATAAGCACAGATTCTAAGACAGAAATAACCAATTATCTCAATACAGTTAGCCATGCTAAAGGAGTATTAAATGTATTTCACTTGCTTGAGAAAGCTATTTTTTCTTTAAAATTGTTTTGCATACAGTATAATTTGAGCATATTCTTTTCCCTTTCCCAAAACATTCTCAGATCATCCTCACCTTCCTACCCACCCAAATTCATGTTCTTTGTCTCTTTCAAAAATACCCCCAAACAAAATTCCATTCAAACAAACAATATAAATAATAACAAAACAAAAGAAAAATCATATACATATAAAAACAAAACGTAGTCTTTTTTGCTGTTGTTAGCCAGGTATTCCTATCATGGAGTTTGCCCTGGAGTATTTTGACACACACAGTGACACCTCACTGGAGAAAACTGATTTTCCTTTTCCATCAGGTATCAATAGCAAATACCTTCTTGGTTAGGAGTGGGTTTTTATGTCTACTTCTCCTTCACAGTGTTGGGAGTTTTGTATGGATTAAACCTATGTAATTCTCCCACATGTTATCACAGTGTGTAAGTTCATATGGATATCAGTCCTGTTGTGTCTCAAAGATAGTGGAGTAAGCAAATTTGAACTTTTGTATGCGTTTTGTATTCACAATGTTTTCAAAAAAGCTTCTTCATTGTTGTACTTATTTTATAAATAGAATAAAAATTTAGACTGAACATTTTAAAATTATCTTCTCAGATGGGAATACTGTGTGGAGGAATTATTCTTTTTGATGACTATTTTCTGTGCATGTATTATGCAACAGTTTTGCCGTTTGAAATGTAGGTTGTAATAACAAAGAAAATATTCAGTGCTTCCCTAAAGCATACTCACATTAGTCATAGAGAAAAAAATATTTATATCCTTACAAACACAATATGTATATTTTTGGAGCCTTCGATTCAGTGGAGGCTCCAGTCTGTGCACATTATGAGGTAGAGAATATCTCTAAGAATGAAAACTGAAATCACATACCCTTCCCATCTAGATCACATGCTGACCGTCTGGTCTGTGTCACAAGTTACTATAAGTCATCATTATCAATTGATGGGTGCTTAATTGTCAATGAGAAATGTGTGCTGGCATTGGTCCAATTCTGAATAGCACAATCTTCCATGTTAAAAAAAAAATCACTATAGTGTGTTAGTTTCCTTATCTACAGAGCACGTTGCTCTGTGGGTTTAGACAAGACAAAAAGCTCACTCAACCACAAGGAACTCTATTCAGAATAGAGACAGATAAAGGACAATTTCTGAAAATTATATGACCTCTAGGCCTCACCATTAAAATATAAATTAAAAAGGGAGAGGTAAGGTTTATTCAAATAGGCAATGAGTACTTGATTGGCAATCTGGTATGGGTTAAATGATATTGACAACCAGATGATAAAAAATTGACATTTGATCTTCAGAGACTAGGAAGAGAAGCAAGACATTAAATATACAATATTTGGATTAAGGGGTAGGTGATACAGAAGAAATGAGACTAAACTACCGTAGATGGGTTTAATTGACTATACTGACAGTTTACTGAAAACTAAAATAATAAAACTTTTTATTTAGCAAGATGGCATGACTAGGATCTTACTGTGGGTAGTATTCAGTACAAAATAAATTTAAGATGTGTGATAAAGTGTTATTTTGTTACTGGGGAATAACACATATGTCCATTGAGTGAGCATTGAGAAGTTCCTAGATAGTTTTATTTTAGAATATATGTATAAATCTAGCTGTATTGATTATAACTTTAATGCCAAAATTATTAAAATTTTAATTGTACAAGAA
Source organism: Peromyscus leucopus (assembly GCF_004664715.2). Classification (NCBI taxonomy): domain Eukaryota; kingdom Metazoa; phylum Chordata; class Mammalia; order Rodentia; family Cricetidae; genus Peromyscus; species Peromyscus leucopus. The sequence goes on along the minus strand of NC_051064.1, from coordinate 1,328,616 downwards.
ATTATAAATAAAACATAGGATGCTCAATTAAAGTCATGATTAAATATAAATTGAGAAAGGGATGGCTCAACATATGTAAATAAATAAATGTAATTCACCATATAAGCAAAATTGAGAGACAAAAAACACATGATTATCTCATTAGTTGTAGAAAAAAGTCTTTGACAAAATCCAACACCCTTCATAATAAAAGTCCTGGAGAGATTAGGGATGTTAAGGACATGCTTCAACATAGTAAAGACAGTTTACATCAAGTCCACAGCCAACATCAACTTAAATGTGGAGAAACTCTAATCAATTTCACTAAAACTAGGAGTAACACAAGTTTGCCCACTCTCTCCATATCCATTCAATATGTACTTGAAGTCTTTGCTAGAACAATAAGACAACTGAAGGAGATCAAAAGTATTAAACTGGAAAAGAAGAAGCCAATGTATCTTTATTTGCAGATGATATTAGTTGGATACTAAAATCATAAAAAATCAGTAACTCTCCTTTGTACAAATGACAAACAACTGGGAAAGAAATAAGGGAAACAATAGATTTCACAATTACCTAAAAATATTGGGGTACCTCTAACCAAGCAAGTGAAAGGCTTGTATGATAAAAACTTTGTCTTTGAAACAAAATTGAAGAAAAGATTAGAATATGAAAAAATCTCCTATGCTCATGGATCACCAGAATGAATATAGTAAAAAAAATGGCCATCCTTAAAAACGATTCACAGATTCAACACAATCACCAACAAAATTCCAGCAAAATTCATCACAGATCTTAAAAGGATAGGTCTGTGCTTCATATGGAAACATAAAAAACCTAGATAGCTAAAGCAATCCTGAACAACAAAAGAACTGCTGGAGGTATCATCATTCCCAATTTCAAGTTGTACTACAGAGCTATAGTAGTAAAAACGGATGATAATGGCATAAAACAGACAACTTGTTCAATGGAATCAAATTGAAGGCTTAGACCTACACATAGACATCTGACTTTTGACAAAGAAGCCAGAAATACATGCTGAAAAAAGCATCTTCAACTCACAGTGGTGGTTAAACGGTATCGCTGTATTTAGAAGAAGCCAATGAGACCCATATTCATCACCCTGCATAAAACTCAACTTCAAATGGACCTCAACATAAAACCAAATACACTGGACCTGATAGAAGAGAAAGTTAGGAATAACCTTGAACTCTTTATTACAGGAAAAGACTACCTTAACTTTAGCACAAACACTAAGATCAACCATTAAAAACTGAGACCTGATAAAACTGAGAAGTTTCTATATAGCAAAAGACACTGTCATTGGAACAAAGTGGCAGCCTAAATAATGGGAAAAGATTTTTACTTATTACCCATCAGAGAGAGGGCCAATTTCCAAAATATATAAAGAACTCAAATAAAGCATATATTAGGAAGACAAATAACCCAGTGGAAACTAAGGCACAGATCTAAACAGAGAATTCTCAATAAAGGAAACTCAAATGGCTAGAAAATACTTTAAAAAATGTTCAATGTCCTTAGCCAACAAGGAATTTAAATCAAAACTACCCTGAGATTCTATGTTACACCTGTCAGAATAGCCAATATCAATAAAACAAGTAGCTCATTCTGGCAAAGATGTGGAGGAAGAAGAATATTCATATATTGCTGGAGGAAGTACATATTGATATAGCCAGTATGCAAATCAGTGTGGTAGTTCCACAGGAAGAAGGGAATTCATCTACCTCAAGATTCAGCTATATCACTCTTAGGCATATACCAAAAGGATGCTTCATACTACCACAGAAATTCTTGCTCAACTACACTCACTGCTGCTCTATCTATAATAGCCAGATTGGAAATAACCCAGATGTCCCTCAACAGAAAACTGGATAAAGAAAATATGGCCTATATGTACAATGGAGTATTACTCAGGCATGAAATAAATTTGCAGGTAAATTGATGGAACTAGAAAAGAATCATCCTCAGGTATTGCAGAACCAGAAACACAAATGCGTCATGTTTTCATTATTTGTTGATGTTAGCTGCTAAGTTAAGGATAACCAGCTACAATCCACAGAACAACAAAGTTAGCTATAGAGTAAGAGATTGGGGGGCAGATGGATCTTGTTAGGAAAGAGAAATAGAATAGATAATTATGGATGGGTGGGGTGAGAGCTGGGGTGGGAAGGTTGAATTAGGGAAAGATAGAATAGAAGGGAATGAGGGAGGGATGGAAGAGAAGGCTAAAATTAAGGAGCATTTGGTGGGTAGTATTGGGACCCAATATGCTAGAATCTTCCTAAAATATATACATATATGAATGCTATCTTAATGAAATTGCCAAATATGGGGGAGACAGTGTCCTAGCATGTCATCCCTTGCCACCAAAGCAAGCTTCCAGTACTCAGATTGTGTTATTACTAATTGGGTTGTTGGTAAACGGTCTTATGGGATTCTGCAAATAACCCAGGCTATAGCCAAGATTGTAGAGTACTCTCCACAAACTGTCTGCAAGGTCCCCATTGCTGAAATTAACACCTACACAACTCACTAAACATGGAAAAGCTGGGCTGATGCCTACATAGAGCCTTCACCCCTATATTCCAGCTTAGGGAGGAATCATCTCCATGACAATCCACAAATAAAATTACCCAGTAGAGCTGGATGTTTCCATGAGATAGACATCCTACATTACAGGCAGTGAGGATCTCCCCACATTCATTCACACCATACAAGATGTCAGAGAAAGAAAACAGCAACAAACATGTAAAGGCACAGCAGAAGCAAAAGACATTCTGTGGTCTGTGATCTCAGTGCTTTGCCTAATGGAGATTGATTCATCAGAGCATTTTCTCCTGGTGGCCTGTCACCTTGAACTTCAATTGCTCCTCTGACATGGCCACCAGCACTCTACCTTTATTAGATTTATATATACTCTAATTATTGATAAAAGAGAGTTTATATCTGATGTTTTCTTATTTGTACTCTACATTCCATTTACTTTTTAAATCAAATATTTGCCAGGTGGTGGTGGTGCATGTCATTAATCCCAGGACTCAGGAGGCAGAGCCAGGCAGATCTCTGTGAGTTTGAGGCCAGACTGGACTACCAAATGAGTTCCAGGACAGGCACAAAGCTAAACAGAGAACCCCTGTCTCAAAAAACCAAAAATAATGAATAAATAAATAAATAAATAAATAATAAATAAAATAAAAATAAAAAATCAAATATTTATGTGCAGAGTATGTATGTGCATCATGTACATGCCTGCTTTCTACAATGACCAGAAGAGGGCATCAGATCCATTTTAACTAGAGTTACAGGAAATTGTGTTACCATGTGGGTGCTGGAAATTGTATGTTGTCCTCTGCAAGAAGAGCAAGTACTCTTAACCACTGAGCCAACTCTCTAGCCTAACTTTCCTTTCTTGAGCTCATGCAAAGAGCTTATATACATACTTATTCACACCTGAACTGTAACTGCTTCAAATTTATGGACATATCACTCCTCAGCTTTTTGTTTTGTTTTTGGTTAGTCTATTGTCTACTTCAACTGTTGTTCATAGCCTAAAGTAGCCAAGACTTTAAATTGTTTGACAAATGCATTCCAGATAAATGTATTTGTGTGGATTTAATTCTAATGAAGGTATATGAATAAAAGCCAAGGAGCCACCAGAATGGTCAAATAATGGCTTCTCTTCAATAATGAACTTTTAAAAGATCATTTCAGCCCCATTCTGTTCCTTCTTACATCAGGAATGCTACTGTTATTACATGGGGCTTCCAGAGTGCTGAGGAATGGGGAATGGGAAAGAGTAGTTGAAAAGCCCCAAATGGCTTTATCTTCCTAAACTAGGACTTGTTGCTTATTTTCACAACATCCTCCCCAAGTTGTCATGAGCCCTATGTTCACATCTGTATTCTAGAAGAGCTGACCTTAAACATTTCTTTCCCATCACTTTTATGTAAAGACAATTTTGTAGCATCTCACTCTGATGTTTTTCCTGATGTGTCAACCTTGACATTTTTTTATTGTTAAATACTTTGAAGAGTCCCTTCACCAAGATGTGCCATAATTGATTTAACTAAAGCATGCTCTTGGAAAGGACAATATAGAGAGTGAGTGCCTTTCCCGTTACAAAACATCACTGGGGCTCCCACATAGATGCTCATCTCAGTCAGTTGTTAAAGTAGAGATTGCTGTGTCCCCTACTGAAAGTTACTCCATGCTTTCTCCTTTGTGGGGAAAGAAGTCATAAGGAATAGCCATTCTTGAGACGTGTGAATGTAGGCTCGCATCTTTGTAGGTGGCGTTGATGTGTAAATGACTTGGAAGTTTGTATGGGTGTTTTATCTACTTCATCTCATTTGTAATCCAATGATTTTCTTATAAATGTGAGCTTGTGGCTCTATTTGAAGTATTGGGCTGTAGCTTTGTGTCACTGCGACAAATGACTGAAATAAACAACTTAATTTTTTTCTAAGTATAGCAATAAAGTAACTCCTGATGACATTCTGCTATCATCATAGAGCATTGCCTTGCTCAGCCATCATCAAAGAAGCTTCCTCTTTCAGCAGATAGAAACAAATACAGGGACCTGAAGCCAGACATTATGCAGAAAATGAGAGACCTTCAAACACTCAGTCCTATCTCTATCAATGAACCCCTTGTAGGGGGAAATAGAAAGAGTGTAAGATCAGGGGGTGTGGAGGACACCAGGAGAACAAGACACTCTAGATAACATGAACAAAGTTTCATATGATCTCAGAGACTGAAGCAGCATGCACCAAACCTGCATGGGTCTGTACCAGGTCCTCTGCATATGGCTTCCAGTTTTGTGTTTGTATGGGATTCCTGATGTGTGAAAGAGTGGGTCTCTGATTTTTGTGCTTTCTCTTGGGCTCTTTTCCTTCTGTTTATTTGTCTTGTCCATCTCTGATGTGTTAGTTTTTGTTTTATATTTTCTTATTATTATTCCTTATAAGCCTGTTTGTTTTCTAATGAGAACCATAAAGAGGATGGATTTGGATGGGAGGGGAGGGGTAGAGGAACTGAGAGGAGTAGAAGGAGGGAAAACTATAATCAGGATATATATCATGTTAGGAAAAAAAATTACTTTCTTTTTGTTTTTGTTCTTCACTCATACAATCTATCCTGACTACAGTTTTTCCTCCCAGTTCCACCACCACCGCCTCCTTCACTTCCCTTTAGAAAAGAGCAGGTCTCCCAGGAATCAATCAACTACAAAAGGATACAACAATACAACAAGACACAATAAGACTAGGCACATACCCTCATATCAAGGTTAGGCAAGGCAACCCATTAGGAAGAAAAAGGGTCCCAATAGCAGGAAAAAGAATCAGAGGCACCCCCAGTCCCACAGTTAGGAATCCCACAAAAATACCAAGCTTACAAGCATAGCATGGAGAGGACCTAGCACAGACCCATGCAGCTTCCCCGATTGCCTTTTTAGTCTCCGTGAGACTCTATGAGCCCTGCTTAGTTGATTGTGTGGACTTGGTTCTCCAGGTGTCCTCAACCCCTCTGGATCCTATGATTCTTCTTTCCCATCTTCTGTGGGGTTCCCTAAGGTCCAAGCAGAAGGACTCAATGGAGATCTCCAATTTGTGCTCTCTTTCTGCCTAATGTTTGATGAAAAACTATGTTCAGTTAAATGGGAAAAAAGAAATACTAAATAAGATGTAGGGTGCACTATTAAAGATTTCAGATACCAATTGCCAAGTTAATAATTCCCATATAGAATGCCAATAGCAGTTCCTGGCAGAATGGGGAAGTCACACCATTTACATCCTTGTAGTCAAGGCAGGGTAGCAATGATTCTGGTTTTGAAAATTTAGCGGGTTTTGAATTGCTGTGGAAATGGAATTATCTTTCAATTCAAACATCTGTTATTTTTCAGTCATGTGATCATGAACTATATTACCACCTTTCAACAATTACAATATTTTAATAGATATGTGAATTTATAGTTAATTTGTAATATATTTCCACATTTTTATAATTAAGCATTTAGCATGGACTAGACATTATAGTCATCAATTAATTTCTCTAATCTCATTTACTTATCTGATTTTTCCTTGACCTAAATCATTGCTGTATAGATGAAGAAATAATCTTGAGTCAAGAGAAGTGAATTGTTTATATATAAGATACATATGGGTCAGCGTGGAGGTTAGAACTTACTCAGTTTCTCTGTTGGGGATTTGTGGAGGCACAGTTGCTGGGCATCTTTCCTCAGAACAAGAAGAGGCAGAAGCACACAAGTAGATGGGCATGTTAGAGATGTTAGGGAGATTCCAATGTCAGCTTCCATTCACAATATCCACCACATTCACAGTGTTAACAAGGCTCCATGCTAAAATGTACTGTGCACTGGAAGTTTGAGATAAAATGTGGAAAAATATCCATATTGTTCTTGTAATTTTCCTTAAATAGCAGATAAATACACACAAAATTCACATGCAAAAATACACAAACACATTGTACAACATATATATCAAATGCATGTGTATATATTTCAACATTACATGAAAACTACTTACACTACATGGACACACGGAACATATAATCCTTCCTACCAGAGCGACCAGCTCATGGGAGGAAGCGAAGACTTCAGGTCCCCTACATAAAAGCAGACTGATCTCAAAGTCCTTTTAGGTTAATAGATGGCTCCTTGAATAAAGGAATTTGCTCTGTTCATATCTGCAATCTGAGTCCTGCAAACTGAGTTCAATCCCCCAATCCAGGTGGAAAGAGAGAACTGACCTCTGGCTTCCATCTGTGGGCTGTAGCATGTACACCAGCACACATCATGCACACACACAATGATTTGTGTGTGTTTAGTTAAATGGGTGAAGAAAATGAATTGGAATTTATTCTTCATAGTTTCCAAATGAATCACTAAAATTGTTTTTAAACTTAATGTTTACTAAAGGTTGCTTCTTTGGTTACGGTTGGTCTTCACAGGGCATGATGTACAGAATACCTTGATTACAGAAAAGCTATTGACAAACTCCCCATGACATTTTATTTTGGATTAAGCGGTGAGCAGTGTCTTTGTATTATTGAGTAGAATTTAAGCTAGTTGAACATCCAAGCAAACTGAAAGCTTCAGTTAATGACTCCTCTGCTAACATAAATCAATATTTCTCTAGCTTGACATCTGGCTTTTTTGTTTAGCATATTTTAAAGATAGGATAATGCACTATTAACATAAATAGTTATCAACAAAAAAATTTAAAACACTTAAAATTTTCATCAGTGCTAAAAGTAGTGCTGCTTTAAGTCTTCTGAGTTCTAAGTATTTAATATAGTGTTCAAAAGACCATATTGTTTCGTACTTAGTTTTTCATTAAAATATAATTACATCATTTTCTCCTCACTTTTACTACCTCAAATACCTTTAGCTTTTGCCCCCTTTCAAAGTCATAGCCTCTTTTTCTTTGATATTGTTTTTTTTTTTTTTTTGGTTTTTTTTTTGTTTTTGTTTTGTTTTGTTTTGTTTTTTTTTTTTTTGGTTTTTCGAGACAGGGTTTCTCTGTGTAGCTTTGAGCCTTTCCTGGAACTCGCTTTGGAGACCAGGCTGGCCTCCAACTCACAGAGATCCGCCTGCCTCTGCCTCCCGAGTGCTGGGATTAAAGGCGTGTGCCACCACCGCCCGGCTTTCTTTGATATTGTTATACACACATATAGGCAGACACACACATACCTAAATATCTAAATACAACCTACTCAGACTGCTTACTGTTGCTTATGTGCATATAATTTAAGAGTTGTTCTGTAGATGTATCCATTAGGGTTGGTATTCCATGATCATTTTCCTTCTGTATTTTGACCAATTGTGGTTTTTCTTTACTAGTATGTCTGTTGAAAAGATAACCTCTCTGACGAGGGTGAAAGTTAGAGTTATCTATGTGTATAAAGATAAATATTCAAAGTTGCAATTAGAAATTAAACAGGTTTACTAAAGTGGTAGTAATAGGTTCTCTTCTAAGACCCATATACCCACTAGACTGGGGTAGTTGGTTTGTTTTCCAGTACCAAGCATGATTTTCTTCATGATGACCAGTACTTCAGTCCAGTTAGAGAGCCATTGGTTACCAGAAAGATAACTGTGCCACTATCATACCCTAATAGCTATTGTTTTATGCTGAAGACCAAATATTTTGTTAAGATTTTATGGGCTCTGTTTATACATAGAAAATATTTGCCATGTTGTCCATTTTCATTTGATGATACATGTTTGTTTCAATACGAAGTAGTGCTTGTACTTATTTTCAGGTAAAGTAGTACTTTATAAATTTATTTTTTCTAGGCTGTTATGGAGCTGAAATTCTACTGTAGAATAGAACAGATTGAAGTGCATAGTAATCTGTCAGTGAATTCACAATTCTGTTTCATGTCAGAGATTAGCAATGCTAGGAGAGGAGTTTCTTCTGTGAACTGGTCTGCTGTGCTCAGGTACTAACTCAAGTGTCCATAGTCTTTCTTTTATGCCATCTCACATTGCTTACATATACCCATGACCTATAGTGCAACATGCTATACCTTTGTAGAACTGATGAAACAGTCAAGTTTTCTTTTTGTAATTTTGGTATGTTTTAAATAGCAACTTTATCACACATACATGAATAACCTGTTAGCAACAATATGATGTCCATGACATCATTAAGATTCACAAAATGTTCTGTTCCACTGTAATCTCATTGGACCAACATGGTGCAGAGGCTCTTAAGTGATCAAAATGCCTGTGTTACCCACCTAACTGTGGTAGAACCTATGGCTTACACTTGCCTTCAATTACATCTTCATGAAGCTATATTATCAAGAAAGTTTGTTGGCCTTGAGACAGAAAATGTTTAGTAACATGATTCTTAAATCCATATCTTTATCTAGAAACATTTTCAATCAGTTTCTAACATTTAAAGATTCTTAATATTATTTGTATATGGAGATATTCTTCACATCATGGCTGTGTGGACATTTTCTCTTGTAACAATTTTTTATTCAATAATGCATTCTTCTTATTTTAATTTTTAGTATATCAGATTTTTGGTTCACATTTCTAAAATAATATTCAAATATGAACAATTATTCTGTATGAGACACTATGCACTGTGTTTGTACTACCTACTGAGGTTTCTTCCTGGAACTGAAGCCAATTTATCCATGATTATTATCGGCATTATATTTCAGCCATTAGTATTATCTCACAGAAAACTACAAAAAATAATAATATTGACACAAAAAATAATATTAAAAGGGTATAAGGAGTACAAAGCTGGTCTTCAATGGAAAGGCAATTTTATGAAAAGAAAGACTTTGCCCCACTTCTCATGCAAGAAGTGAGCTTGAACAACTCACAACTTTTCACAGTTTGGTTTTGCTTATAAAGTGACCTATTTCATCCTATAGGTATTTCAGGACCTATTTCATCCTAATTGGGACATTACCTTCTGGAGAAAAGAGAGATATTCATAGATTCAGAAGGTTTACAAGATTCGAGAAATTACAAGGTTCACAAGGCCCCTCCCCGAAGCTACAGAAGCAGCAAGAAATTTGAGTGGATGAGAGACTCTTTGGTAGAGCGCCCTGCAAGTTGTGAAGGGAGCTATAATGATTCATTTTTGTTCATGATCACCCATGCTGAAGTGGGCTTTCCATGATGTAACTGTCTTTGAATCACCCATGCTCTTCCGAGTAACTCCAGGAAGCTCACTGGTTCACTGTGCTAGACTTCAGTAGATTTTTTTTTTTTTTTTTTTTTTTTTTGGTTTTTTGAGAGAGGGTTTCTCTGTGTGGCTTTGTGCCTTTCCTGGAAATCACTCTGTAGTCCAGGCTGGCCTTGAACTCACAGAGATATCCTGTTTAGGGAGAGTAGGCATTTGTTCACATCTCATCAAGAAAAATCACAAAATAATAGGAATTGGTTTAGAGATTCTTTTTTTGTTTTTTAGATATATGGGAGCAAATGTTCTAGTATTTCATGATAACTGGGTTGTTCAACACATTAGGTGCCCAATACACATGTGTCTATGAGCACCTATGAGATTATGTACATTTAAAGCATGAGATATATTATGACAGTGAAATTATTTAACTCACATGTTAAATGATCCACAGAATTGAAGCCAAACGAAGTTGATGGAATCATTCCAATATATTGCATCAATGATATTGCATCAATTATCATTGATCATTTTAAAAGACAGATGTGAGCTTTATTAGCTTTAGGGTGTGCGATTATGTTATAAAATGTCATATTATATATAATTATCATATATAATTAATATATTTAAATAATATATAAAATATAAATGTCTTTTCATAGGCATTTATAAGAAAATTCAAGTTTGCCTAATGTTTTAAATTAAAAGTAGTACCCATATTAACCTGGGGCAAAACAAAACGAAAAGTGTTACCTGCTATGTGGCTTATTCCTCCAAAGGTTGCTGCACAAAAGCCTCATTTCCTGAATATTAGGCTAAATTTTGCACCTTGGTTTCAAATACAAGCCTGGCATGGTGAGTTCATTTTGGTTATCTGAAACCAAGGTTCTCCAAACATTTCATATTTTCCCAAGACTCAATTTTGAAGCTCATTATTTGCACAAACTTCTAAAGTGATCATCAAGGCCAGAAGCATGCAAGCAACATTGTGAAACTATTCAAACATTCAAATCACTCTGAGGAGGGAAAACTAAAATCTCCTCTGGAAACACAGAGCACTTGAGGCACTTCAGTAATTTTCAATTGCTCTGTGCTGCGCAAGCGGGGGCCCCCCATCACCTCCGCACAGAGCACTTGAGCCCTCTCATTCCACACCCTCACTGCCATTTTCAGAGCACAGTCATTTTCCTCGCTGAAGTGTGTTTAAAATATGTGAAGTGTTTCAATAATTTTAAATTATCTTCCACAGTATGAGCTCAAATCTCATCACTTCAACATTTAAGAGCCAATAAAATTTGAAGTGCCTCAAGATTTTCTTTAAAAATATGTATGTGATATCAATTGTTTTATAAATGATTTCAACTCTGACTGGGTAGAATACACAGTAACAATTCATGATGTATGGAATAAAACCTAACAATATCAAAAGTCGATTAAAAATCAAGTGTCAGGAAATGAACCTCCTCCGCATCCTATTACTTGCACACAATATGTAGACAAAACACATTTTGATGCCTTAATTCTAAAACACTGACTAAATGTCAGATACCTAATTTTTTTTTAAAAAAATGACAAACTAGCATACTTAAGTAGAGAGCAGAAAACAGTTTAAATAAAATTCACTAGAGAACAATGACAACATTCTACAAATATGAGTAGGTATAATGTGCCCTAGGTGAAAATGCTAAAAGAATAATATGCCTGTGTTTTAAAACTATCTGTAGTTCAGATCATTTGAGAAAGTATCCAGGAGAATATTGCATGAGCTTTGTATGCCATTCGTATCAAGGTAGTCAGGAATCGATCTCAGGAAGCCCGGAGAACCAAACACCCTGACCACAGTATAGATCTGCTTGTCCTGCATCACAACCTTCACCAAGGCTCATGTAAAGAAGTGGCTTCATAAGGACTGAACAAAAACACCTTGGAAAAATGAGATTGGAGTTGTACTTAAAAAAATAAACTGTTAATTGGCTAAAACACTGACTGAATCATTTACTACACTGTACATCTTCTTCCCTTGACTATCTCAAGCTTCGCATGTGCTCCACGTACCCCTAAGCATTCTTATAACTGCAGCAACTTGCTACTCCCAAAATACTTGGGAGAAAATATATTGCCAAGGATGTGGTTTCCCTCCCAGAACACTGTGGGGATCTGGATACCATGTAAGTAGTAAAGTCTTGCCATACTGAAGACTAAGGAAGAAGGCAAATATTCTTCTGAGGACAAGTAGGTACTAACTATGGAAGTACTAATAAATTCAAGCCACAGAGTTAGTGAGAGTTACAGTCCACATAAAAGTTTCATTTTTACAAATCTAGAAATTGAAATAAGAAGACTAACTGAATTACTCAAGGCCTCAATTTTTATTGCAAACAGAAAAACATAATTCTCATCATGGTTCCCCCTTATACAAGCTTTCTTATAGTTACTACCTAAAAAATTTAGAAATTATGCCATAAAATGAATTGAATTCTTCTTTGCTGACAACATGAATAACAAGGAAAATTAATGTATTTCAGGATTGGAGTGCATATATACCTCAGTCCTCCCTTCCTAGAGATGAAGAAGGTGAGTGAGAAGGGTGATATGATTTGCAAGTGGCAGACGTCTAACAATAATTCAGATCTCTATGTTTCATTTTAATGACTGACATTATAGTTGTTTCTTGTACATTCTGTTCACTTAGAATGATTTTATTTCATTTGTCACCATGAATGATCAGATAATAAAGCATTCACTGATACTAGGCTATAAGCATTCTTCTTTTGCATAAATGTATTTGAGAAGTCTTTTCACTATATATGTTAAAGTTTTTTAATTAACTAACTTAGAGTTCATTATAAAATGAGTTGTAAGCATACAAGAAAATACCACCTAAGTATATAAAAATATGACAAGCTGTTTGAATTAATAAATATAAACTTAAACTAATGAAATCTTATGTTCTTATTTTATTCTTTTTTATCTACCATTTGCTTTAATGTGATATACTTCATTATAAAACATAGTGTTACATGACTCTCAATATGTTATGCACAAAACTATATAAAACTTCTCTCTCTCTCTCTCTCTCTCTCTCACACACACACACACACACACACACACACACACACACACACACACATACATTTCATGCATAGTTCAGGCCACACGTGATTCTACAGTATCTCTACTTGGTAGTAGATTTCATTAGGTTACTTTTCTTTAGAAGTCAGCTGTGTTTAATGGTCAAGTGAGACTCCAATAGAGAGTTGCAGTGTGTATGGATTCTCAATGAGCACAAAGCTGCCATTTACCTACCCTTCATTTTATTCCTGAGAATAAAATGATTCAATATTATGTTTAGAATCCACAATACAGGGATTTAATTATTGAAACTTTACAAAGAAAACCCTTGTTTAAAACTCATTAAGGAGGAATGAATCAAAACAAACAAACAAAAAGCAGATGTTTAGTCACAAGAAGTGGACATACCATAAAATGTTACAGGGACATAAGAATAAACAACAGGTAATTTGGGCAAGATGCAGTCAAGAAATTCTGAACTTTCATTTGTGAAAGAAACACAGAACGCCAACATCGGATACTAAAAAATGGTAGAATAACTGAGAATCTCCCACAGTCAGGCTTTAAGTAAAGGGAAAAATAATCCCTTGTGAAGACCTACGCCATACTCTGCAAAGCTGAAGCTTAAGATCCGAAACCCTGGACGGGGAAACACAGGAGGGTGAACCCTTGACATCTGCAGGTGGCTCACTAGTGCCGTGATGCAGGACCAAATTAAGTGATGCCTTACTGTTGATTTTTTTTTTTTTTTTGTGGTGGGGCTATAAACATTTTTATAGCTCCAAATACCAAAATCACCATTTTCACTGATTACAATACAAACCATCCTGAAAATCAGTGTGATCCCAGCACTGGGTTGACTTCAGTATATACCTGAAGATACAGGCTGAGATGTTGAGAAAGGTGGACTCCAGAGTTTCCCATGGCTATTTCTTGTATAATATTAGAGGGACCAGCCTTAATATTATACATCCCAGGGGCTCAGGAGAGAGAACTACTAACGGGGAGGACTATTATCAGAAAATATAATCTCAGCACACCGAGTTCTATAGTCCACTTGCTTTAATTCCTCTGGCATAACATCCTTTATACACAGCTTCAGTTCTGTTCTCATGTCTAGCTTCTTTCTTGCCTGATTTCTCTCTATATTTATCTACTGTCCCCTCTAGGTTCTATCTTAATTCCTTCATCTAGTTCTGTCCCTTCTAGGTTCTCATCTATCTAGTTTTTTCCCCTATCAGCTCCTCTCTCGTCTCCTTCTCTCTCATCTGGCTCTTCCTCATCTTCCATCTCGTTCCTCTAGTCCTCTCTTTTAGCCCTTCAATCTAGTTCTTCCCCATCTCAGTTCGTTCCTCTCAAGTTCTTACCCATCTAGTACTTCCATTCTCTTTTCTCTTCTCTGTCTCTCGTGCCCTGGGAGTCCTGGTATATATACACTTACAAGCAGTATTCCCTTAGCAGTGCAAAACCAGGCTTCCAGGGTTAAATGGAGGGGTGATAAGAATCACACAGGGAGGCAATAACCGTTAATTATCACTTGCAACCCCAAAGGGAAGTGACCAATGGGGAAATGAATTAACTAAAGGCTAAATTCAGGTAATATCTAAGAAGAGGGTTCTTATGTGCTCAACTATAATCTTAAACGTGGTTGGTAGAAAGTGTTAAGAATCTATAAGTTGCTAGGTCAATGGGAGAAATAAAACTGTCTTCTTTTTTCCTGTAGCTCCTGTCTGTCCAAGCTATCTGCCATTTTTCTGCAGGGTGGGGGAAAGTGTGCTCAGTTACTATGCAACCTGTGTACAGCTAGATGCTTCTGGTGATAGTTAAAGGGAGATCTGGAACTGGTGGTAAGGTTTGGGAAAAGAGGAAGTAAGGCTTAATTGGCACATCCGCCAGGCCTTCTCAAACAGGTAGCCTGGATGCTTAAGTCTGTTCTTAGAGAGTACAGAGGTATCTCTGATAAGGTACTTTCCTCCATCCAGTGATGGACCTGGCCGGATGCTACCAATAATGATAATTACAGGGAGGTTTGAACTGGGAGTTCTGGCTGAGCATAGCTGTTAGCACAGAAGTTTATCTAAATATTCCTAGAAGTGGTTAGGTAAGTAGTTAGAGGTCTATAAAGTTAGTAAGGCTGTAAGAAAGGAGGGGTCTGAGCTAAATTGTATAAAGCTATTACTTAATGTCTACCTGACCTAGGCGGTGTCCCCTTGTGGAATTTACCTTAAGTCAGGAGACTCGCCTGTGGGTTGTTATCACTGTTAATCCTCGGAAATTGGGTGACCACCTGGGTGATGTCTCCTTTAGTCCTTGAAAGTGGCTAGGGGAGATATCTGATTCCAGAGAAAGCCTTTCCTGAGGCTGTTCTCCAAATGCCTGGAATGTGTATGTCTAGAGAGTGATCAGTCCACATTGTTAGCCCTTCTTAGGGAAAAATCAATTGGGAAAACTATGAAGGCACACATGATTTTCATAACAGAATACAGCTGATATATAACAAGCCAAGTAACACCAAAAACTCCTTGGGATTTGGCTTCCTCTGGAGGAATTCCCTGATTCCTCCAGGTAGTGACTTTGCCATAACCAGCTGAGTTCTTATGATATTCCTGCGGCCCGCAGCAGCTATTCATGAATAGACATAGTACATCTAATGTGAAGTAACATCCTACACAGAGCTTCTCTATTATGGCTGTTGGAAATGGAGAACAAATACAAAAATTCAGAGCAGCAATTGTCATAGTACCTCACAGGTCTAGGTATGAAAGACAGTTCACAAGTCAGTCCAAATGCCATCCTTTCTACTCTATGCTGTCTGGGCCTCAGAGATGGAAATGACAAATCATATTACCACCCCCATATGCATGTGTGCAAACACACAAACACACACACACACACACACACACACACACACACACACACACACACACACATACACACACACACACACACACCAGGAAACTATAAAAAGAAAAGCCTTAGAAAATAAAGAACTGTCCACAACCCTGACTCCTTAGTAAGAAGAAGACATTGACTGGCCTATTTTATTTTGCTTTATTTCACTCCTACTTCTCATTCTCCTGTCCCAAATAATAAAAAGAATCTCACTCACTATAGCTTCAAACCACAACAAAACACCTAGCACAGATGTAAGTGAAGATACTGATGGCCTATACAATGAGTCTGGTGCCTAGACCACTGGGCTATACTGACACCTGACCTATACAATGAAATCAGCATAACACTGAAGCAAGAGACTAAATTCTGCATTGGATGGAAGGACAAAAAAAAAAAAAAAAAACCTCCTATTTTCATAAAGAGCAGAAAATAATTCTTAAAATGGGTATTTTGCCAAAACCAATCCCAAAATACAACAAAATTCCTGTTCAAATACACTGATGTCATTCATCATAGAAATATACAGGACAGGACTGCAGAAAACCCAGAGCTTTCTACAGAGGAAATAAAAGACTTAATAGTCTGAAGATGCAGAGGCAAACTTTCACTAAGGTGTTAATATACAAAAGAAATAAAAACTCACAAAACGAAAGATCAAATGAATAAATTATTCTATCTATTATGAAGAAAATTAACTGAACAGAGAGTTTTCAAAGGAAGAACAAATGTCTTACAAATACATCTTAAAAGGTTCAGTGGCAGGATCCATGTGACCTCTGTGGGGAACAGGCCTGAGAACAGCATGGATGGCTCTCCTGGTGGAAAGACCCTGGAGACCCTCCCTGAACCACTTGGCAGATACCTGTGCACAGTTTGCTCCATAGATCCAGGCATGACCCTCGGAGCACATGTGCTAGATGCTGTCTTTGTTTGCTTTTACCATGCTAGCCATGCTGCTGGGCTGAATGAGTCACAGTAGGTCCTGAAGTTTAATATCACATATTTGTATAACTTTTCTGGAAATAATGCTTTTAATCATAAGAGTTTTAAAGAAATGTTATTAAATAGATTACATCAGGAGTTAATGGGAATAGTCTAGGAATAGCAAATGAAGCAGAATTATAAAATCCCACAGTTCTCTCATTTCTAATAACTGTGTCAATACCCCAAGAAGTTAAGGGAGAGAGACGTGAGAACAAGGAATAAACAGTTTCAATTACTAAGAGTAACTTTCCAAGTTATGTTGTCTATAGAATAAATGGAAAAACCTGGTATATCCCCAGAGGAGATAGAGCAGTACAAAATGCAGAACAGATTGATCCAGCTTTGACTGGATAAATTGATCATAAGAACCCAGACCCTACCAGATATAAATATTAACCAAAAGAGAACGAACTGTCTTTTACCCTGTTTGATACTGTAAACTGCATATGCTGCCAATTGGGTATACTGTTCTACCTGTAGGTGTGCCTAGTTAGAAAAGTTGCTTTGTAACCTGCAAGACTGCTTATGCTTCTAACAGCAGATATACAGATAAGAAAGGCAATGGCTACCAGAGGAGTTGGGGGATAGGAGGGGCAAGAAGCAAGGAACAAATTGGCAATTATTGTAACTAGTTTTAGTGGCCATACTGCCTACTAAAAAGACACTTATATTTGACAAGTGACTTAAAAACCAACCATACTAAAGGGGTTTCTTCTATTTTATATTTAAGTATGTTTGTGGTGATGTTTTGTTTGTGCACACCAATAAAGCTTATCTGAGAATCAGAGGAAAAAGCCGGCCACTATATTAAACATAGAGGTCAGGCAGTGGTAGCACACGCCCTTAATCCTAGCATTCAGAGATTCATCAGGATCTCTGTGAGTTCAAGGCCACACTGGGAATAGACCCAGGCATGGTGGCAAACGCCTTTAATTCCCAGCACTAGTTAACCATAGAGGTCTGGAGATCTGGACAGACAGACAGGAAGTGATAGAGCTGGACAGAAAAAGGAAGAGATGAAGCTAGGCAGAAAGAGGAAGTTAGATGGCAGGGCACAGAAAGGTATATAGGCATGAGTATAGAGGAAGCAGCTCTCTCTGGAGGCTGTGGGTTGATAAGGTGAGGTTGGCTGTGGCTTGTTCTATTCCTCTGTTCTCTCAGTTTTCAACCCAATATCTGGCTCTGGTTTATTAATAAAACCATTTAGTAATTCATCTTATATATGTTCTTTCATTTTTGATTGCCCAAGCATCTAGTTATATATATTCATTCTATTATCTCTCTCCTTCCCATTTAATATCCATCCTTTCACTATTTTAATTCCTTTGTTGAGCTCTGCTAAACCGCTCTTCCTTCTAAGTTATTGTTTTGTTCTGACTTTCACACTTAATATCCATTCTTTTCTTTATAGAGAGGTCTTGTTCCTGATTATTATTTTTTTTGAGCCCATGGAGATGTTTTAATTTCAGAACCCTTAGTGTATCTCTCTATGTGATTGTTCTTGTTCAACTTGTCTTCTTTTTTTTCCACTACATCTGTAATTCACTTTTCCTTTGATTTTTAAATGATAGGTACATCTGTATAATGATTGTGTTAATCTCCTGACTAAGGTAGGAAGAGTGGTTATATAACAATCGTTATCTTCTAACACTTAGAGACTGAGAATATGATATGGAAAAATTTGCAGATGAAAAAGTATTGGGATTAAAGTAGTCAGAATTGTGAACTGAAAAGGTAATTCCAACCTAGAGTCCTTGAAGGCAAAGAACTTTCTCAAGTGGTATCTGAGGGCTTCATCAGAAGCCAGAGTGACCAAGTGTGAGAGCAAAAACCTTTGGTTAGGAGAAAGGGACATGCAAAGCATAAGGAAAAGAATTTGCAGAGCCTGTGAGAGCAAATTCAGATCCAGACTTGGTGCTGGGCTGGGAAAGAAACTGTAAAGAATCAGATGTAGCAAACGACCTGGATGACTGAAAAGAGGAAACTTTCAATTCATACATTATAAAATATAGCCCTGTTAACACTTTGCCCACAACCAAGAGAACCCAGTGAACTTCACTAGAATTCCATCCTATGGATATTATTATATTTAGGGATTAAATGTATGTTAATTTATTATGATAGCCATAGAATAGCTACATAGAGTTATTTTTGAAGAAATATTTAGAGGAACAGCTTGCAACTTAAAGCCACCCGTGTTTCTAGATTTTCTCTAAACAAACCATCTTTCCCCTAGCAGAAGCCATACCTCTCACCGCTGGCTCGTTGTGCAGGAATTTAGAAGAGCAGAGATTCCCCATTTTCATTTTATTAGTGTGTCTTAATTATGAAAGATAATGGGTTTCATTATAACATTTGCAGAAATATGTATAATTTACTTTGATCAAATTTATCCCATAGCCAAACTTAGTCCCTCTCTCTCTGCTGTATCTACATGCTTCTCCCAAAGAGCCTTCCTTTTGATTTCATATCTTATAAAACAGTCTCAGTTACCCATATGAAAGAATCATACTTATCTCTCTGGGTCTATCATACAACATGTTGATTTTCTATTTCATCCATTTTTCTTCAAATGATATGAATTTGTTCATCTTTGTATCTAAGTCAAACTTCACTGCATATATATTCTACAATGTCTTTCTCTTATCTAGTGAGGGCCTCTATGAGTAACATAGCAATAAGGAAGGGTACTCAAATATTTCAATTATATTCTGATTTTATTCCTTTGGGCATGTACTCAGAATTGCTATATCTGGGTCATACATCAGCTCTTTTATAGTTTAATGAGGAACCTCTATATTGATTTCTTTGGTGGGTGTGCTAATTTACATATCCATGAGTAGCACATAGGTGTTGCCTATGCCTTTATCTTAAAACATTTTCCCCATTTCCTCTATCAGTTTTTGGTATTTTCACCAGCATTAGTTGCTACCCGTTCACTGATAGAATTATTATTCTTTTGGCCTTTCATACCTTGGATATTAGTCACCTGTTTGTCCTTTTTAATTTCTCAATGTTTGCCTTTATTTTCTATCCTGCTTGAATCCTTTGAGAAAGTCATTGCCTGTGTCAATATCATGAAGTCTTTCCTATGTTTCTGTCTTTCAGTTTCAGAGTTTTGGTTCATATTAAAGTCTTTGACCCACTGTACATTGAACTTTGTACATGCATCTCTGCCTCCCTAGTTTCTTATTTTCAGTCAGGAAGTCAGGTTGTACATGCAAATATTATCTGATTAGAGTGTTTACTCCAAAATCTCCCCCCCCCCTTTTTTTTTGTTCAGAACACAGCCATCTAATGGTGTTTGCTACTTCACCCGAAAAACACATGTATGTAAATACGACCTTCTGCCAAGTGAACCTTGAGAAAAGCCTTTCAAATTAAAAAAAATATGCTTCTACATTCACATTGTAGCCACCATCCTTGATCATTCCCAGGACTAGACACTATAGTTTCTTTCCTAATTTGCAAAATATACAGAGCCTTGGCACTTTCATTAGGTCTTTGCAATGAAATTATTTTGTGTTAATATTTGAGTTTGGTGTGGTTCCACTATTTTTTGATATAAAAAAGGAGGATAAAGTATTTGTAGTTTCTACACTTTATACAGGAACTTCTGTATTTTCACTGAGTGTATAAATATAGAAAACAATCCAATATAGAGAAAAAAGTATGAGGTAGGATAAAAAATATGGGAATAGAAAGAAGAAACCAAAATAATGCAGTTTACTTACAGTTGCATCTTTTCTCTCTCCAAGGTATAAATCTTTATGTTGTTAGCTGGAGAAACAGTGATTCTCTCTCTCTCTCTCTCTCTCTCTCTCTCTCTCTGTCGCTCTTGCTCTCTCTTTCTCTATGTATATATATATATATATATATGTGTGTGTGTGTGTGTGCGCGCGTTATCTATATGTATATATATATATATATTCACACATATCTAGATATAGATATATACAGATAGATATGGATAGAGATAGATAGATATCACTTCTCCTTTTCTCTCTCAAACACAGACTTCATCTTAAGTAAAATAAAATGATTATTAAGAACATAAAATACGTCAATGCGTTCAAGACTACTTCCTACTTTCTCTTCTAGCAGGTTCAGAGTAGCTGGATTTATGTTGAGGTCCTTGATCCACTTGGACTTAAGTTTTGTGCACGGTGACAGATATGGATCTATTTACAGCCTTCTACACATTGATATCCAGTTATGCCAGCACCATTTGTTGAAGATGCTTTCTTTTTTCCATTGTACACTTTTGGCTTCTTTGTCAAAAATTATATGTTCATAGGTGTGTGGGTTAATGTCAGGGTCTTCAATTCGATTCCATTGGTCCACATGTCGGTTTTTATGCCAATACCAAGCTGTTTTTATTACTGTAGCTCTATAGTAGAGCTTGAAGTCAGGGATTGTGATGCCTCCAGAGTTTGTTTTATTGTACAGGATTCTTTTGGCTATCCTGGGTTTTTTGTTTTTCCATATGAAGTTGAGTATTATTCTTTCCAGGTCTGTGAAGAATTGTGTTGGTATTTTGATAGGGATTACATTGAATCTGTAGATTGCTTTTGGTAAAATTGCCGTTTTTACTATGTTGGTCCTGCC
The DNA here is from genome assembly GCF_004664715.2 of Peromyscus leucopus. Lineage (NCBI taxonomy): Eukaryota > Metazoa > Chordata > Mammalia > Rodentia > Cricetidae > Peromyscus > Peromyscus leucopus. The sequence goes on along the minus strand of NC_051064.1, from coordinate 1,307,386 downwards.
TATCCATGAGCAAGGGAGATCTTTCCATTTTCTGACATCTTCAATTTCTTTTTTCAGGGACTTAAAGTTCTTGTCATATAGGTCCTTCACTTGCTTGGTTAGTGTTACCCCAAGGTATTTTATGTCATTTGTCGCTATTGTAAAGGGGGATGTATCTCTGATTTCCTTCCCTACTCTTGTGATGGGATGGTCAAACACCCTAATAGTTGTGCCAGAAACCCCATCCAAGTACTGAGGAATCTGGATGCAGACATTCACGGCTAGGCCCCTGGTGGAGCGCTGGGAGTTTAATTAGCGAGAAAGAGGAGGGTTTATATGACTGAGAATTGTTGAAACCAAGGTTGGATAAAGCACAGGGACAAATAGCCAAACGAATGGAAACAAATGAACTATGAACCAAAGGCTGAGGGGCCCCCAACTGGATCAGGCCCTCTGAATAGGTGAGACAGTTGATTGGCTTGATCTGTTTGGGAGGCATCTAGGCAGTGGTACCAGGTCCTGGGCTCGCTGCATGAGATAGCTGTTTGAAACCTGGGACTTATACAGGGACGCTTGGCTCAATCTGGGAGGAGGGGACTGGATCTGCCTGGTCTGAGTCTATCAGGTCGATCTCAGTCCTTGGGGGTAGCCTTGATCTGGAGGTGGTGGGAGTGGAGGGTGGGCTGGGGGGAAGGGAGGGGGCAGGAAGGGGGAGAACAAAGGAATCTGTGGCTGTTATGTATAACTGAATTGTATTGTAAAATAAAATAAATAAAAGAAAAAAGAACATAAAATACAAAATTACAGTCATTTAATTAAAAATTATAATAACATCAAAAATAAAATGATATGCTGGTGTTAATAGTCATGGAGAGAAAAATAAAAATGTCACATAAATTAATTCATTTCAGTTTGTGAGAAAGAATCATAGACTTCCAAAAAGGTACAAAATCATGGAATATGTCCAGAGAAGCCCTCTTGAATATAGATGACATTTGTTAGATGTGGTGGTATTGTGTTCCCCAAAATACTGTGCACCCTAATAAACTTATCTGGGGTCAGAGAACAGAACAGCCACTAGATACAGAGGCTAGAAAATGGTGACACTCCCACCTTTAATCCTAGCATTCCAGAGGCAGAGATCTACCTGGATCTCTATGAGTTCAAGGATACAGCCAAGCATGGTGACTCACACCTTTAATCCCAGGGAGTGATGGCAGAAAGCAGAAAGCTAAATAAGGTGTGAAGACCAGGAACTAGAAGCTTTTAGCTGGTTAAGCTTTTAGGCTTTGCACAACACAGTTCAACTGAGATCCATTCTGGATGAGGACTCAGAGGCTTCCAGTCTGAGGAAACAGGATCAGCTGAAGAATTGGCGAGGTGATGAGGCTGTGGCTTGTTCTGTCTCTCTGATCTTCCAGCATTCATTTCAATAACTGGCTACAGGTTTGTCTTTATTTATAAGACCTTCTAACAATTCATGCTACATCTGGATTTGTGCTACAGTTAGACTTAAAGGGAGAAGAGAAAATAAATTGCCTTGAGGTGGGAGTACACTTCATGTAGCTAAGAACAAAGTGGGTTATAACCAAAGCAGGGAAAATGATAGAAAACTATAGGCTGGAGATGAGATCTGAAAGCTGGGGAGCTAGCCATTAATAAAGCCTTTTAGAGATGGTAGCATCAGCTTTCATTCCAGTACAAGACAGGAATCATAGGAACAGTGTTAAGGAAAGGAGTAGCACATCTTGTATTTTCTTGGAATCTTTGTATAGGACAAACTGAAAGTTGCCAGGGGCAGAACTACCAAAGCAATTAAGAGACCATTTTATGTAATGTAGAAGATAAAGGTGGCCTTGATTAGCTTGACAGTGGCAATGATAAAATATCTTCAAGAAGATGGCAATATGACAAAAAATAAATAAAAACTAATTACATATGCCATATCCTTAATCCTGAAGTATAGTATTTATATTCCTCAATATTCTATTTAAGTACTCAATGTTCCCTTCTAATCCTGTTCAACACAAGAAACCATTACACTGTCTTCAGCAAAGAACTTAACAGAAGGTAATTAGTAAAGGTTGAATAAGATAACTGATTTATTAGCTGTACACTGTATCAGTGAAACATTTTGAATAAATACTTAAATCTGCATTTAATATTTTTTAATATATTGAGGAAGTCTTGCTATAACACTAAGAAATTTTATATCATTTGTGACACTCCATGCATATTTCACAAAGCAAGAGAAAAGAACTCTGTGTGTTATGATGTAATTCACATTCTGCCTGAAGCATGCCACAAAGAAATAATGATGACAATATCCAGGCCAATGATTCAAAATCAATAGATGTCATTGAGCTACCATCTGAGGCCAATTAAGAAAGAATGCTATTTTGTTGATTATTAATTAAATCACAACTCATCAAATTAAAGAAAAACTTGTCTTTTTTTCTTTAAAATTATATATGTATATGTCTTTTTAATTATATATATACATATATACACATCCTTTTTATTGTGTAATATACTGATTGGACATAAAGCAATGGAAATATCAGTAATACTTATTATCAGACATGTTATAACAATGAGCTTTGAGATTTTGAAAAGAAAAATCTGACTGTCTGTATAAATTCCATAAATAAAGCTTTTCAATGGTCTCTTAACTTCTATCGATCATGACCTTGGCATTCAAGGTCTAATTATACTAAAAACTGCCCCATGTCTCTTGTGTACTGGAAAATCATTATCTGAAGTTAATCAGTTCTTCTAGCACACCATTCCTAATTATCATGTGGTTAATGAGAAAATATTAATTTTTAAATATATATAATATTATTTTTAAATACCAAGTTTGTATAATTCAGAACATTAAGACTGAGACAACAAATAAATACAATATGTCTTATACTATAACTATGAAAGAGACATGAACCAAATGGCATTTATTTTTTTATGAACATTGCACTTCAGATATAAGTAAAACTTTATAATAATAGCATCAGTTAACATTCTTGAGTAAAATGTAATTGTTCTACTTTATTCTTAAAGGTTTGGGACATATTAAATAAGTGTGGTTATAAGTACTTTATGGTCATCATCTTATACAATCCTTATAGTCATGTGAAGCCAGACTATTATTTCTTTTCTGGAAAAATGAAGCAATAGTCATGTGAGATTTTCAGCTGTTTCTGATGCACAAGTATTAGATTACATATAAACAATGCAAATTACTGTGACATATAGGCAAAATTCTAAGATTTCTGCAAGATTCCTGTCCTGAAGGATGTTCAAGACTTGAGAATTTAGCAGATAACTCTCTAGTGACTAGGTTATACTATCAGTTCAAAAGTAGGAACATCTCACTGATCACTTGTCTTTAAGCTCAGCAAAGGGAAAATTATCCTGACAGACTTGACTTCATCATGTGACCCTGTAACATGCAATTTAAACCTTGTCTAAGTGAAATATTCTAAGCAAGACACTTCTTCACATTAGTCATGTTGTGGGGAGGGTCACATGAGGAAACTGTAGGCTGTTACTACAGGCAGGATGGCCATTATCCTTATGGTCTTAAAAGCTGAATTTACCACTCACTAGTCAACTTCAAAGAGGATTTCATGCACCAAAGTATGCCTACAGCTGAGGATGACACCTTGAACTCAGTCTAATTGGATCCAGAGTAAAGAAGACCCTAAAGCTCCTCTCCTCTGGTCTCTTGACTCACACACAAATAAAAGACAAACAAATTAACAACAACAAAATAGTTAATACATGAATGCCCTACCAAGTAATTAATTTGTTAAAAGCTATGGTAATAGCTGTAGTACAACCACATCGTAGTTTTGTATTATTTGCTTAGTTAGCAATCATGAATGCATATTAGGTTGTTTCATCCAGCCTACATTCATACAAATGACTAAATGAAAAGTTGGTTTGCCTAAACACTACTGGGATAGCCTTACCTTCTCTAGAAAAGTTCTCTGAAACATTATAACTGTTCTTTAATTTACCACTTTATAAGACGGATAAATCTTTCATCTAGATTTCAGAAGGCTGAGGCAGGAGGATTGCAATTACTTTCAAGCCAACCTAAGTTGCAGAGTGAAAATACACACACACACACACACACACACACACACACACACTAATTCTTCTAGTGGATGGCTGAGTCTCCTTTTACAACCCTCCTACTATAATTAATAATGCCTGTTAATCCAGAAAAAAATGGATGGTTTAATTCCAAATCTACAATGCCCATGTCAAATTCTTGTTTGTGTGGAAACTCTTCCATCACATACTTCTCTTCCTCTCTATTTCTTGTAATGAGAGTCTAAAGCAATCTCACAACCCATTTCTACCCTCTGACCTGGCAAGGCTATGAATTTAATAGCTAAATTTCTCTTGAAGTTCTTTGGAGAGAACAACACTTGTGTTGGTCAGCATCTGTAGCCATTATTGGCAAGAATGTCACTGCCTGTAAAGCAAGGTTGAATCGTGAGCTCCTGGGCAGCCTGAATCTCCTCGAAGGAGAAGGAAAAAGAGTATCTGCTCTCATCTGTAGTGCCTGCCCCTCCCCCCTTGGAATGCTAGTACACTAGTACAAACCTCAAGGAACTCCAGAACAAAGAAGACAAAAGATGTCTACAAGGAGATATGACAAACTTCTAAGGACTTCAAGATGTCATGTTCAATACCTAACTTAGGCAGTTTGTTATTAAAGAATCAATGCCAATAAAAGGGAACATGTAAAAAAAATACCGTAAGAGATAAAAATGTGAAAGTTGGTAATATTGGAAATTTATCTTCTGAACACAGGTTGTCCTTTACATAGATAACATAGAGATTTATATTACAGCATAAACCAATTTGCTTTATTGACTCTGTCATCTTCAAATGCAACAAGTTGTGACAACATACAAAATACTATACAACAATTCGTTAAGTACCATGATAGACATTTTAACAGCCTCTCTAAAATTTGTAAAGATAACTAAAATCCATGCAACCCCAACAGGATACACTGCATCCTACCTTGATATTTTCATAAAATTTTAACAGTAATGTTTAAGTATTTTTTAAAAGTTAAAGGAATACTAATCAATTGACTCATCATAAATAATGCTCTTTAACTATTCAGCCTATTTGAATAAATAGCATGTATACTTTTTTGAATAACATATTCTCAAAAATCAAAAGCAGTGGTAATCATTAAACCCATTTTATATATAATAAATCTGAATCTTGGAGCAAAGTAGTTACTTAAACAAGAGTATACAATTCAAAATTATAGAATATAAGGTCTAAATTCTAAAGTGCATTACTTTAACCAACATTTGTCTTCCAAATATTAATTTGTATAAATATCATTTTATAAGTATTTATATTTTATAAGGAACCAAACATACCCATTCTTATATTTAATAGTATATTATTTTACTCACTTTTGACTACAATAAAAACATGTGTAATTTATATTTTTTATAAAAGATATATAAAACTAACTTCTTTAAAATAAAATTTACAATTATGGATGACTCTAAATACTAGAACACAAATTTAAAAAAAAACATCTTAGGGCTCCATAAGAATAAAGAATGTTTGAACTATCAATCAAGAAATATTGAGGATTTGGTTTTGCAACTAAGCATTTGGACATACTGTTTGTTTTCTTTTTATAAGCAGAATGGAACTATAACCCAAAAAATATTAATTTTTGCTTCATAACCTAAAGTATTCTAATTGTATTAGTCATCTTAGACTCTACTTTTTAAACTTTATTAAACTTTTGATGTGGGAAAGCAATTTTACCAACTACATATAGCTGGAGTGTTGTGTATTTCCACATAGTAATATCAATGAAACTGAAAAATATCTGCTTTAAGCAGACTTTTATTTTCAACTGGTAAGTTTCTGTTATCTTCACAAAAGTAAGATGAAACTTTTATCCTGTCAAAAAATAAGTAAAAATATAAAGGAATTTAAAAATATAAAAGATTTTAGTTTGATGGGTGTTGCTATATGTTTCTTCTGAGGAAGACTCCATTATCATTTAAATATCACCAGATGTCAGTTGCTAGTTTTTTTTTTTCTACCTAGGCCATTGAGAACAAAATAGTTCATGGTGTCAACTGAAGGTATGGTGAGCTACTTTCACTAATTACTTTTAAGAAAAATGTAAGATAGTCCATGGTTTTTTTTTAATTGATTTGACAATGTCTTTTGTAGAACCCCATAAGAGAATCTGAGGGCATGCCAAGCTACAAAGACTCAAAGTCATTATTAAAATGAAATTTCTTTGAATCAGTTACTTGCCTTAGCTATTTCTGTTGATTCTTGAGTTTTATGCCAATGAAGATAATAAGACTCATTTTAAATTTTAATATGGAAAATATAAAATATGGTTTAAAAGAAATCCTACCTACAGATCTTAGTTTCTTACCTTCAGAGTCTATTGTTCTATTGTGTATTAACATTCTGTTGATTGCCACATTTAGTTTCAAAGAAACTATATAAATTATAATAAAATAACTTCTACATTTTATGATAAATGTAAATTTTCATCCAAAGTTTTCCTAGAAATATAGACTTCTGTATGTTGAAGCTTTTTCTGTATGATTTTATCTAGCCTATAATCATTAAAAACTCCAGTAATAAAATGAAAGAAACCATTAAATAAATGATTATACACACATAATCAGTGTAAATAATGATAACAATTATGGACTGTTATAGCAAATTATCCCTCACCTTTTTAGTTTAATTATAACATGTTGTCGTGAACAGAGAGTAGAAAATTGCTTATGTATTTCCTAAAATAATAGAAGTAGTGGCGATTCCATCAATGAACTATCTGGTCTCGATTTTTAGACTTGAAATTCAAATACATGCAATGATAAAAGAGATATAGATAATATAGATATGGAAAATGAGGATGAAAGGGAGAGTAGGGAAGAAAGAGAAATAAGCAAGAGTGGAGAGAAGGAAGAAGGAGAGAGGAAGAAGCCTAAAAATAAATTTGGGTTATTTCCTATAAATCCTCTCCATTACATTGGCATATTGTGTATAAACATTTGAATATTTATTTAGACATTATCTTATGTTGTGTTAAGTCCTTCTTAAATTATATGTAAACAATACTATCTATGGCAGAAGTTCTTTATCTGTTGAAGTAAAAGCAAGTTACATTCTGTTGTATCAACTAAACTACCTCGGCCTCCTTCCTTTGTGAGGTATACTTAGCTCCCAGGCATTATTTTTTATGGCTATGCTTAGATCCTTTCAATTTTCCCAATATTATTTTGAAGTAGAATTATTTAACCATTTGTATTCATTCTCCCTTTAAGACTACAGCCTTTCATTTGTGATCATGTACTTGACATGGTCTTGACAAACATGTTACCTCTGCACAAATTTCCAGAATGTGTTCTCGATGTTGTAACTTTCACAATAATGAAGACTGGGTCATGTGTTACTTTATAGCATATTAGTCTTCAGTGTGTCATCAAGGAGTAGTTCATTTAATAATGAACGCAACAGATTCATCACACGTTTACATGCATTTTACAAACATATATATTTTACACCTACAGCACAGAATATTAAAAGAAGTTTAATTCCACCAAAAGAAATGATACATATCTGACTGTAATTCTATGTTTGGGAAATTTGTCTAAGGTTTTGTTATTTTTTAATGTATTTTAATATATCTGAATGTTAAACTGTATATTTGATCAAACTGATTACTATATCATTACCAAAGCAACTCAGGCAACTATGGATTCTGAGGCCTTTACTCTCAAGAGTTGAAAATATTTCATTTTGAGCATTAGAAATGTAAGCTCTGATACTCCTGCAGCTGTTAGTAACATATTTGGGGCATGGCTTGGCTCCACACATTTTATTTGAGATCAGATAAACTCCAGTTTATGGTTTACCTACATTCACTTCTTGAGTGAAGTCTCTCTTGGATTTACTTTGCATAAGCATGTATATGGGCCCAGAATATGTTCATATGTATGTTTTACCATTTACACATATGTATATTAAAAGATATGCATATAAACTTTTAAATACCAAGTAAAATGATTACACTGATATACAGACATATATTTGTGTAAAAATACAGACTCATTTTTCAGTTTTCCACAGGGAAAATAAATGAAATCTCAATGTCTATTAGGACTTAAGTGATTTTTCTCAGCATTTAATCCAAATTTAGGGCCATAAAGTTGAGTTTTAGAAATATTAGTTCATGTTTTATACTATGACATGGGTAATTATCTACATTTTAAGGAAAAGAAGGCTGAGGCTCTGAAAAGCAAAGCAAGGGCTGTTTTATGTAGAACTCGAATTGGTTTCACAAGTAATTAGGTCCAAGGCAAATGATACCAATTACTATCCTACATTTTCTTTCAGTCGTATTTTATATGAATTCGAATTTTCAAATTCGATTGAAACGTATTTGTCTTTTTGTTTGAAAGACCACACCAATTTGAAGTTACAAAACTGAAATCTCAATCTGTAATAATATTGTTGCAAAGAACTAGATATATTTGTATCCAGATACTCAAGAAGAGAAGCAGTTATTTTAAAATATGAAGGCTGAGGTCAAGGTACACCAGAGACTAGAATCATTTATGTTGCACTAACAAGGAAGGATAATATTTTCAATGTCATTATCTTTCTCATAAACAAACTATTTCTGAAGATCTTAACAGCACACAGGATGGATTTCTAATAAAACCTTGACCTGTGGCTTATGCTTTTAATGTTGTATTTTAAATCCTTTATCTTCTTCTTGTCCATTACCTACATTTGAGACCTCTTTCCTTTGACTTTCTTTTTTTTTATTTAAGAAATTTTTTTTATTCATTTTACATGCCAACCACAGATCTCCCTCTCATCCCTTCTCCCATCCTCCCACCTCTCCCCCACACCTACCCACCTTCCAACCCCTCCTCTAAAAGGGTAGAGGTTCCCATGGGGAGTCAGCAAAGGCTGCTACATCCTGTAGACACAGGACCAAGCCCCTAGCCCTTGCAGCAAGGCTGAGCAAGATGTCTTGGTCTCTTTGAGGGGCCCCTGTGGAATCAGGATCTATCCCTGATGTATGAGTTGGCTTTTTGCAGCCCATTATCTATGGTGGACTTTTTCTTCTCTTTATTTTGTGATCTTTAATTCTATTTTCTATGTATATTAGTCTGCACTCCCTCTAATACTTGTGTTTACAAACCCCCTCACCCCACTTAACGTTCCATTTCATGCTTTATGTTTGTAATGCTCTAATTTTCTAGTCTAACAGAATTTTAGAAATGTCTTTTAATAACTTATTACTCTGTGCTCTAACACACATGAGCTTTTGTGGTATTGCAGTGTTTGAGGGGTTCTTTCCATAGTTTTTCAGTGCATCTATTGTGCCAGGTAATGTTCAGGCCACACTCATCTCGACGGTTAAAGCTCATATTTCGAATGCTTTCTATTATGGTGCCACATGTAATCAAGTAGTCTGAATTTTTCCTTTAGATTCCTGCCATACAATATGTATTACCCTGACAAAATATTGCACAAAACATGTTTGCATTATAAACATATACATATATATATATGTGTGTGTGTGTGTGCACATTGCATGTAACATGTATATAAAAATAGTAATAATAAAATAGCACATGTATTTTCCACAGTTGTTTTAATGTTCATCTGTATTAATTATTTATTCCCTTTCATGTTACTAGAAAGGTAAAGAAAATCCACTCAGAGGGATTGTTCTGATAAGGCTAAAGGCTGCTCTTTGCTCCCAAGCTGCTGATTAGGATGCAGACACTTAAACAACAGACACCAAGACAAAGCCAGAAATGGAATGTGATTGCAGGCCCAAGGAGATAAGAAATCACTGCTTTCTGCCACAGATACCCTAATGATTCACTCTCTATATATAGAACATATAACCATGACACGACAGGCTAAAAACAGCCTCAGAGTGGAAGAATTGAAGTTCTCTGAAGTTCTGAACAGGATGGAATTAATGTATTGAGAAGATAGGAATGCAAGCTTTGTAAGCCAAAGAGAAACATTCTATTGCACGTTCATGTAGCAGTTTGATGAATTCCATTAATATTAACATGCTTTAATAAGGGTCTTCCCTCTCTCCTAGTGCAAGGTAACCTCAGGTGGCTCAGCTGCAAATTGTCATCATAAAGAAATTACCAGCCAGAAAACAGGACTGTCCCACTCAATCTGGGCACATTTTAAATCTATCCTTAATTGGAATAAAGATTAAATCTCAAAAGTAAAAGAAAAATCTCCATATATTTCCATACTAGAAGAAAATTATCCTTCTTTCTTTATCTATTAACATTGGTCTTAATTACTGAACAATTTTTCTTTTCTACTAAAAAAGTTAAAATATTTTAGTTCTTATTAGAAAGATACCACAAACGTGCATTTTTTTGCAAAAATAATATTTTATAACATTGACTCTAGAGTTCTGTGAAAAAGAGAAAACTATTTTGCAGCCACGTTTGAATAGACTGTGTTTCTATTAAACCCCAAAAGGAAACACTCCCCAGGTGCCAAGCAAAGAGTGGGTCATTGGCCTTGATGAGAATGGCTTCTCACTGAGACTCAAGAAGAAAGGAGGAATTGTTGGGATTAGCTACTTTCCAATGTAAACACACACACACACACACACACACACGCACGCACGCACGCACGCACGCACGCACGCACGCGCACGCACACACCCATACAGAAAGAGAGCGGGGAGTAACTAGGGCTCAATAATATTAAAAACAAAAATGAACAAGAATGCAGAGCTGAATTTAACCCTCTATCTGTCTGTTTCCTAAGTTCATAGTATTCCTATTTGACAGAGTGGTAGCATTAATAATTGACTTACTATCTTGTACTTTAGTATATACATTGAGATGTTTTCTATTGGGATCAGTCTTATAGGCATGATCCTAATATCTTTCATGCATCTAGTAATGTGCTTTTGCATTCCCAAATGCCTATTATGTAGATATTAAACCACAAACTATTTTCTTATAACACTAATTACATAAGCTATAATAGAAATCGGTGTTCACATGGCTTTGTAATAGAGATATGCTACTCTGCTCCTAACCCATGGTGACCTCTAAGGTTCCTTTTGCACTTTGTTGTACATACAGGTCAAACTGGACAAACAAAAAGGATGCATCAACTGGAGCATGAGGAATTATCAGACTGAGACAACTACATTACCTTCTACAGAGACAATTATGTCTCATTCTTAAACCTCAGTCAGCATTTGGACCTTTGTTAGCTCTTATCCTAACACAATTCCAGCCATTTTAACATTTTAAAATATGCTGTAATGGCATTTTTCCAACTTAAATGTATTGTTTTTTAAAAAGAAGCTATTTCCTTCCATTATCAATATGCATTAAAACTGTTGAACACAAACTGAAATGTGGCATTTGCTATTTTAAATGAAACCATCTTTGCATAATTACTTGGTTCAACAATACAGTGTGTGTAATGCAAGTCTTTCCCCAAACCACATAAATATTCACGATCTGTTTATTCTCCTTAGGATGTAATCTGAAGGCGTGTTGTCATTCTTTTTATTAGGAGTGCTCCGTAAATGTGTCCACTTTGATATATGCATTTGAATTTCAAGAAGAAAAACAATATTATTCCAAAAATGAGTAACTATTCCTTTAATTGTGTTTTCTTTTTTTTGCGTTATGTGTATTACCCTTCATGCACATCACAGTGGTGCTGCAAAGCAGATAAGAGACACAGATAATGGGTTGCTGTTTACCATGTAAGATGTGATACAAGGGGAGGGATACATGAATGCTCTTAGGGCCATGGGAAGTGATCTAAGCTAGGAATAGAGATTAAGTAAGCCTTGCTCCAGGAGAACATTAAATTTTGAAAACAAATATATCCATTCAGTAGGCGAAAATCTAAAATAAAGGTGTATTATTCTTGACTAGTTAATGGGTCTTCCCTATTCAGAGACAATAGTCCCTTGCTTCAAGTTATCAATACACATATCTGCAATGGTAAAGAACGCTTTCTGCAGCACCTGAGGCTGGGTGCCTGCTTCTACTTTGTTCATGTTCATTCCTCCTCCTAAGATGTGTTTGCAAGCCTTCCAGCTCATCTGTAGGATGATTTGTCAGGATTTAGGATTACCTTTTTAAGCACTTGAAAAGAGAAGAGGGAGATGCCCAAACAATGGATGCTTAAAGTTTAGATTTAAACAGTCCCTTTGAGAAGTATCAAATACTAAGTTTTTATATTGTTTTAAGTATTTCTTTCAAAGTCATCACAATCATGTTCTTGTGGTCTAAAGTACAGTGGAAATTTTAAATTACTCCGAGATTGTCCCAGCTCTTTATGACTGTCTGTCCTGCAGCATACCTTCTCAGTAAAAGGGAGGCCAGTGTTCTATCTGCACTCTGAGATGTGATTTAAATCCTAACCACCCTCACAATCCTGATATGAATCTGGAAAAATCCATTACAAGCCAATATCTGGAAAAGACTGGAGCTTTCAGTATTAGCTGATTTGAAATTCCTCTTTCTTGCAAATCATTTTTGACACATGATAGGATTTCTGAAAGCTGGGAAATTTGAAAAATATCACTTAGAAACATGATGCTCAAATATTTCCCAAAGTCACATCCAAATGTTATCATCATTTTTATTTAATTTATGGGTTCTATTATGCTTTTGGCTCAAAGTTGTAAAAATATTGTCTAGATTATAAATATATGTCATTGTGAGTTCATATTTAATGTATAACAAAAATCATATGACATCCCACACCATCACCTATGCAGCATAGGCTAATTCCATGCTTTGCAAATTCTACAATTTGAATCTGCTTTCTTATGACCAGTAGTAACAACTGTTTAGACATTAACTTAGTTTTCCTCTTTTTACACCATGAATATACACTGTAGTTCTCTATTTATTCTGTGTTCTGTCAGTCTTATTGCCACCTAAATGTTGTTCACATAAAAAGACATACCTTAATGATGGTTAAATTCTCTTGAATGTTTTCACTCTTGTCCTGACTTGGTAAAATGTTCACACACAGTAGACATGCCTACTGTTCCAAGAGATCATTCAAAAAACCAGCAGACTGTAAACTGAATGGACTCTTATCTCAGAAGGAATAAGGACAGGTCTGCTCTGCTGGGATTTAAAGTCTTGGTTCCAGAGAGTCTAGATATTTCAACCCAGACGCTTACACAACCCATTTTTCTCTGGCCTTATGACTGAATGTACTAATTCATTTACTATTCAAAGTGTCCTTCTGTAATTTATGCCACACACTGACATGTGTTTAACTCTCTAAAATGTCCTGAATATAATTTGTTTGAAAGGCATTATACAAAATAACCCGTAATGTATTTTTAAGAGGCATCTTAGAACAAAAAGAAATATAAATTGGAGAAAAATGCTTATTAATAAGCATTTATATGGCACTTCATGTTTACAGATGGTTCCGTGGTCATGTTTTATTAGCTTAATGTGGCAAATCTCTTTGAGCTCAAAGTGCTACTTAAGTACATCTCTGGACTTTATCCCCCGGGGTCTAGACTTATGGGGGTCAAATATTGTAAGGACAGTCTTTCTGGAAAAGTGGTACCCTAAAGCTATTAAGGAACTTTTAAAGTGATGGATGAGAATATGGTCAAGACAGTTTTTACTTAAACATCTGTTTATGAGGAAATAAAAGTGAATATGGGTAGCTTCATATGCACAGAGATGTCATATGCTTAGCATACCTCTCAAGGTAACCCACCTGGCCTCCTGCCTAACTTGTAGGACTAGACCTCACAGAGCATTAATTATCTATGGAGTCTGTATAGAGATTATGTCGTTCTGGTGTAAAGCACATTTACAAGCCATGCACTGTAAACTCAGTGCTCCAGAACTTCCAGCTTTCATTGGGTTGGCTTACATTTCTCCTCTTACTCAGTCTAAAGTATTTCTAAATACATACTAATTAAAGTAAGCTCTGTAGGAAACCCTTTATGCTTTCAAGAATGTGTGGTATGTGGTGCATGGCAGAAATGTAAACACAGTGACATTCTACAACAAAAATGCAGGGCACGTGATAGCATCTCTCACAACATTTTAGTTATATTACTGAGGTTATCTCAAAATTGAACATCAAAAAGGTTCAAACATATTTTGGGTGTGGAAGATTTCTAAGGTTTTTCAAAGAAAGCTATTAGCATCTAGTAACTTATTTAATAAAAGCAATAAGTTGTATATTTTATAACCATCAAAATGTAATAATGTAAATAAGAAACATGTATGGATTTTATGATTAATTAAAAATAAATAGTCCTCCTAAAAATAATTTTGAGAAACAAGATCTCTGATTTTTGATAAAGAAGCCAAAATTATACAATGGAAAAAAGAAAGCATCTTCAACAAATGGTGCTGGTATAACTAGAGATCAGCATGTAGAAGAATGCAAATAGATCCATGTTTATCTCCATGTACAAAACTCAAGTCCAAGTGGATGAAAGACCTTAACATAAATCCAGTTACACTGAACCTGACAGAAGAGAAAGTGGGAACTAGCCTTGAATGCATTGGCACAGGAGACTACTTCCTGAATATATCACCAGTAGTACAGACACTGAAATCAACAATTAATAAGCTTCTGTAAGTCTAAGGACACTGTCAATAAACCAGAATGGCAGCCTAGAGAATGAGAAAAGACCTTTACCAACCCTACATCTGACAGAAGGCTGATCTCCAAAATATATAAAGAACTCAAAAAATTAGACATCAAAATATCAAATAATCCAATTTTAAAAGTGCTATACAGATCTAAACAGAGAATTTTCAACAGAAGAATCTCAAATGGAAAAATACACTTAAAGCTGAGGAGCCCCCAACTGGATCAGGCCCTCTGGATAAGGGAGACAGTTGATTAGCTTGAACTGTTTGGGAGGCATCCAGGCAGTGGGACCAGGACCTGTCCTCAGTACATGTGCTGGCTGTTTGGAACCTGGGGCCTATGCAGGGACACTTGGCTCAGCCTGGGAGGAGGGGACTGGACCTGCCTGAACAGAATCTACCAAGTTGAACTCAATCTTCAGGGGCTTCTTTGCCCTGGAGGAGATGGGAATGGGGGGTGGTTTGGGGGGAAGGTGAAGGAGGGGCACGGGAGGGGGGAGAACAAGGGAATCTGTGGCTGATATATAAAATTAAATTAAATTATAAAATAAAATTAAACTCAAATTAACATAAGAAAGAAAAAAATGTGTTCAACATTCTAAGTCATAAGGGAAAAAGAAATCAAAACGACTCTGAGATACCATCTTACACCTGTCAGAATGGCTAAGATCAAAAGCACCAATGACAGCTTATATTGGAGAGGATATGGAGTAAGGGAAATATTTCTTCATTGCTGGTAGGAGCTTAAACTGGTACAGCCTCTTTGGATATCGATATGGGGGTTTTCTCAGAAAATTGGGAATCAATCTACCTTGAGACCCAGTTATACCAATCTCGGGCATATACCCAAAGAATGCTCAATAATACCACAAGGACACTTGCTCAACTATGTTCACAGCAGCATTATTTATAATAGCCAGAACCTGGAAACAACCCAGATGTCCCTCAACTGAAGAAAATATAAAGAAAATGTGGTAGATTTAAACAATTGAGTATTACTCAGCTGTAAAATAAAAATGACATCATGAAATTTGCAAGCAATCAATTGATGGAACTAGGAAAAAATAATTCTGAGTGAGGTGAACACAGAAAGACAAACATGGTATGTACTCACTCATGAGGGAGTATTAGGAGTAAAGTACAGGATAGCCAACTTACAATCCACAGCCCCAGAGAGACTAGGAAACAAAGAGGACCCAAGGAGGGATGCATGGATTTTCCTAGGAAGAGGAAATAGGAAATATCTCCTGGGTAAACTGAGGGCAGGAGTGAGGGGAGTGGGTTGCTTGGACTGGGTACAGGAGGCAGGACTGAGGACTAGGTTAAAAACCAGTGCCAGAGCATCTCCCAGGAATCCACAAGGATGACCCCAGCTAACACCCCTAGCAATAATGGAGAGGGTACCTGAACTGGTCCTTTACGTAATCACATTGGTGACTACCCTAATTGTCATCAGAGAGCGTTTGTCTAGTAACTGATGGAAGCAGATGCAGAGATCCACAGTCAAGCACTGGGCCGAGCTCTGGGAGTCTTGAAAAAAGGAAGGAGGGTTTGTAAAAGCCAAGGGGCTCAAGGTCATGACAGAGGAACCCACAGAGACAGCTGACCTAAGCTCCTGGGATCTCATGGACTCTGGACCAAAAGTTAGGGAGCCTGAATGGGACCAACCGAGGCCCTCTGCATGTGTGTGACAATTGTGTAGCTTGGTCTGTTTGGAAGTCTCCTATTAGTGAGATCAGGACCTGTCCCTGGCACTTAGCTGGCTTTTGGGAACCTGTACCCCATCCTGGATTACCTTGCCCTGCCTTTATACAGGGGGTTGAGCTTGCTCCTACCTCAACTTGATTTGCCATGCTATGTTCAAGCCTGAGGGAGGCCTGCCGCTTTCTGAATGGAGATGATGGAGGAGGAGTGGGTGGATGGGGGCAGGTAGATCAGAGTAGGGAGGAAGGGACCAGGAGGAGAGGAGGGAGTAAAAACTATGGTCAGTATGTAAAATAATGAGGAAAATGCTAATTAAAAAGGAAAAAAAGAAGAAATAAATAAATAACTGTAAACATGTTAAAAAAAGAAACAAGGAAAAATTTTTCAATTTTTGTAGTATTGATGGGAAGGCTAAATTGTACCTGAACACTTGTCTATAAGCCTATCAGAGGTTTCAAAGGATTATAAATTGTATAATATATATCTAAATGAGCAAAAGCGAGTTGCAAGATCTAGAAATATGGGGTGTGGAAACATGCCTCAGTGGTTGAGTGTCTACTATCTTCCAGTGTTTAGATCCCTATTTCCAAGTTGGGAAGCACACAAACTGCCCGCTACTCCAGCTCCAGGGGATCTGACATCTACTTCTGGCAACGACGGACACCTGCACACAACGACACATATACATACACTAAAGTCAGAATAAAAGTAAGTTTTAAAATTAGGAATATGGGTTGGGCAGGCTTTATAAAGAAACCCCCAGCCACAAAAACTCATGACAGTGTTTTACTATACACAACTAAAATCTAGAATAAATAAATACTTTTCACTTTAAATTAAACTGCTTTTCTATTATTTAAATATTTGGAATATACTCTTTAAAGGATCACAAAACAAAGAAACATGAGTATATACTAATCAGTAAGTTAAAATTTTATTGGGGCTGTGTTAAAACCCTGCTACATAGCACACCATGGCATGGAATATACAAGTCTCATGCCTCTGGATTACAGATGTGCCCTACCATGATCTCTGCATAATAGCTTTTATGCATGCTGATTCATGTAACTTAATTCTTGTGTGTCTGATATAAAATAGACAGCAAGATTCCTGTGTTATATTGGATTCATGATCCAGAAGTTTAACATACTTGTCACATTACTAATTCCAAATCATGATTTCTGCTCTCAGTCAAGCTTAGAACTTGCAATTACCTTTTTTCTACTTGATGATATTCTACAGTAACTGTTGCATTCTTCAGTATGGAATGTTTTCCCAGATAGTATGGAAATTGATTCTCTATATGGGATCATTCTAAACAAACTACTCTACTTTAGAATAGTTCAAATCTACAATATGAGCAGCTATGTATTTAATAGAGGTAGTAGCAAAGAGAACCAAGGGGGAATGGGAAACAAAGCCTTCTAGGAAATCATGGTTTGGGTTTAATTTGCACTTATTAACACCTTCCTGGCAGCAGAATTCTGGTATGTTTTCAGTTTTCCAAAAAGTATCCTTCTTCCTAACTTTCCTAGCACCACCTACATAAGGCTACCTCATACCTGTTGTATGATGGTGATGACATTCAAGACATTTTTTATGCCTCTAGAGTTTCCATGTCTCATCATGCCTCCACGTTACCAATGTAATCTTCTGTTACATGTATCTAATGCAGATTCCTCTTAACCAAATTTCTTTACAATACTTATGTATATACAACCAAAACATTAATCCTTATTTGTTCACATACTCTTTCTCTAGAACCCATTTTGTGGCTTTATATTCCACTGGTCAAAATTGTATAAGTTGTATTTTTTGAAAAAGATTTTGCGTCAATGGTTCTATATACTGGTACACATGTATAGTAACAGTGTTATGGCTATAATACATGTGATACTTGTTGACATTTTCATGTATCTTAGGTACATTTAATCATTGAAATTTGCATATATTTTGTTCATATTCATGCTTTTTTATTTTTATTAGTTATTTGACAACTGTATAATATTTTATCATATTCATATGCCCCATTCCAATTCTGCTCAGATCTCCCTTCCAGTCACACTCAACCTTGTGTCTTATTTTTCCCTTGATCAAGACATATTGGTCTTGATCAATTGACCAAACATTCTTGGAGTGTCTAAACACTCTTCTACCAGAGTGTGTTCAAATCATCAGTGCCTACATTTTTAATTTAACTTCCTTATTGATTATTTGGGAGTTTCACATCATGTACCCCAATTCTGCTCATGTCCTAGCCCCCCATGTCCTCCCCTCACCCCTTCACCACCCCAAAAGAAAACAAAACAAAGTAAGCAAGCGAGCAAACAAACAAAACAAGAACAAAAACCTCTTTATTTCCTCTTTCCTGCCTCTCCAACACCTCTTCATTTGTCCTGGTGGCACTGGGAGCCTCGGGTTTCATATGGTACACCCTTTTGTTCTATCAGCTTTACTAGCAAATGTTCGTTGCAATGAGTGACTGGTCTGGTTCAAGGCCTCTGGTTTCTGGTACACTATCATCACTGGATCCTCACCTGATCTCCTCTGGGATATCCTGTGGCTGCCCCAAGTATTGGAGATCCTGGGGGTATCATTCCACAGGATCAGTCCCTTCAGGAGCTCCAGCAGGCCCTAGATGGGTAGATGTTAGGGTAGGTCAACCCAAGGCCCAGCTGTGGGCCTGGGTGGTAGCTTAACTTATCAGCCCCTGCCCTCAGGGTCTGTTCACCCTTGCCTGGGGTGAGGGGTGGGATCATCTCTCCTGAGTATAGGGGCCAGCTCTCCTGTGAGGTTCAGGGCCAACTCTCTTGTTGTCCTGTCCAGCTTGAGGTAAGGCCAGCCTTCCCAGGGACAGTGAAAAGCTGAGCTAGCTCAGCATGGCCCTCTAAGTTCAGTTAGCATGGTTCCTATGGTCCCATGAGGTGACAGTGGCCATGGACATCAACACAGACCTCAACTGCAAGTGGACCACAGACCTAAATAAGGCCTTCCTCAGCAGCTTTGGCCTGGATGACATCCAGGCTCTGGGTAGAAGCAATGACCACTCAGGTTGGAATGGTTCTGGTGGCTGCATGGCCACCTGAGACCGCCAAGGCCTCAGGTTGTGGCCCCAGCCTATGGCTCTATGTGAACTTTAGTAGCAAAATAGTGTGGGGTGTTTACCTACCAACCCCACAGTGCCCTAAAGTTTTCTTGAGTGTGAGCAGCAGGAAATATTAGCTAGAAGGATTTAGATTGTGGAGATAAACATAGAAAATACAGGATAGCCTCAAGAGGGCCTGGAACCTATTCCAAAGGTCTCTGACTACCTCTGTCCTAAGGTATTTATAGAAATGCCAAGGGTTGGAGCAAAAGACCTCCCCCCAGCACAGCCAAGTACAGACCATCTCAGACACCTGCACTCAGGTCCGTGGTCCAACCAATCATCCTCTCTATGCAGACCTGCTGGGCAAAGCCACTAGGGACCTAAAAACAGGCTCCCACACTATAGGACTTGGAATCCAGGGACCCAGATATGGTCCTCCAGAGCAACTGGGTCTGAATGTCACCATTACCCCAGGTGGCAGTGCAGGCCACTCAGATCAGCACAGACCCTGAGAAACCTACATACCCCAGATCTCTGGTGTCCCCATGGCCTTCCAAGGTAAATGGAGCCCTTGAGCTTGCCCGCAGGAGCTCAGCTGCTCCTGGAAGCCAGGAGAGAGGGGTAGAGCAGCCCTAGGAGGCATCCTCTGTGCTGTTCGGCCGGGGTGCCCTCATCAGAGCCTACATTCATAAAAACAAACCAACAAACAGAAGAAAAAAAAAAAAAAAAAAAAAAAACTGGCCCTTCTTATCCCAGAAACTAACAATTTCCAATAGCTCAATGAGATAATTCTGTGCCCAAATTTGCTCTCCATGCTGGAATTTGGTTTGGGTTGCACAGATCTTGTCCATGCGGTCATACCTGCTGGGAGCTCATAAATGTGCCTGCCCTTCTGTTTCTAGAAGATACTACTGTCTTGTGCTCATCTGCCACCTGAGACTCTTAAATTTTTCCATGTCCTTTGTGATCCCTAAACCTTTGGAGGAGGGGTTGTCATATGTATGCTCCATCCGTGATTGAACATTCTTCAGAGATAATTCTAAATTCAAAAATCTCTTTCACAATTTTCAATGATCTTAGTATTTTGTTTGCTTTATTCACCGTGTTTTTAGTGGGTTTTAACCTCATAATATTTAGTTGGCTGGATTATCAGTAGTTACAATTAAGTTTCTTGCAGTTCTAACAAAAATGCTGGGAATAAAAATTATTAAAAGGTAATATTCTATGCATTAGAAATTAGTTTGTATATTTCATGTGTTTTAAAGTAAGTTTTCTGTTATTTTTATTTGGATCAACACATTGAATATTTATGAAACATAATAATTTCTTCATGAAGAAATATTAATTATCAAGAAAATTTTAATTACGAGTTGTTTAGCCACAAAAAATGGCTTAAAGCACATAGAAATATCTGAAAATATTTGTTTAAAGATGGAAAGCATGAGGGTAAGGAGAGAGGTGGAATGAGGGTGCTATTCTAGGACCTCCTAGAAGTGAAGTGAAATTAAGTAGCTTTACCCAAACTGGGACAAAATGCTAGATTTTAAATATTTTACAAAAGTAACCTAAGAAGCCACACTTTTTTAAAACTCTGTTGAACATCTTTGTGTATAGCTTTTGCAAACAGCCCTTGAGAATATATGCAAGGTTCAAATAAGAAGCCTTATGATCCTAATAAAAATGTAGCTATTCTGTAGGCCTTTTTGAAAGTCTTAGTGCACATGTGAGCATATACTCAAGAAATGGATTTGCATTCCAGTGATAGCATAATTATTAAGCCTTGGTTAAATTATGCAAATGTTTCTGTTTCTAATTCCAAGTGAGAAGAACACACACCTCAACAAGCACCAATAGGTATGTACATAGACCAGTTAAAATAGTTTAACAGCTTAGCAGCACAGCTATTTGTGGCGTGGGGAGAACTGAGGGAATCAGTTCGGGATGCCTTTTCCCGAGGAGAAGCAAGAGCAGCAAGCGTTACATCACAGTTGAAAATGCAGGTGAAACAGAGAGAGGGACAGCAGTGGAACAGTGAGATGGGCCCAGGAGACAACATCTACAAGCATAGGAGGAGAGGACCTCCCCCTGAAAAAGCCAGAGAGCAAGAAAGGGAAAGAAACTCCTCTCTCCCTCCCAAATTTTTCTCTTCTGCTCCTGTATCCCTTTGGCCATACTCAATAATAATCCAGAGAAGAAATGAGGAAACTGTAGATTCCAGCCTTTGGAGACCGAGCAGAGATGAGATGAATGGCCAATATCCAGAGTCAGCTTGGAGGGTAATCAACTCCAACAGAGATTCACACAGAGAGAAATTTTTCTAAATCAACCTTTAATCACAACTCCTAGGATTTCTGCCCAAGTAATTAAATTGAGAAAAATAACAGCAAATGACAAGATAATGCCTATGACCTAAACCCATCCAACTTTTGTTTCCTTCATAATTCCCTTGTCTGTGAACAACTAGAGACCAAATTATGTACATGTTGACCAATTGCCAGCATGATATAGTAACAACTATATATGTCCCAAAAAATTACAAATAAAGAAACTGCTCACATTGCTCAAATAATAGTACTAAGTGGATTTCCTTTTCTTACTAACCATCTGGATCATATAAGGCCGTGGAAGGTGAAAGCATTTATTGAGATTCTGATATAAAATAAGAACCATTGAAAGCTGGAATTTGGCTGGCTATATCCATGTAATTACCGTCACCATTATCATTGACAGTTTAAAACCTGGTATTCCTTTTTGAAAGTCGCATTTACTTTTGCTAGTCCCATTAGAGAAACGTCATACCTCTGAGATGTGGCAATGGACCACAAGGTCAGTTGGGAAGCTGAGTGCAGCTATGTACAAGCTAAAAGTATAGGTCCCTCTAATGGACAACAAAAAATCTATATTTAGGATAAGGAAAATTGTAATTCTTCCTATCAAATAATTAGACAAAAAGAAAAAGTTTGAACATTATTTAAATATTAATATTATCAAGGGATAATTTGGATATATATATATATATATATATATATATATATATATATAATCTTTTTTAACTTAAAAGTGTGGCCTCTAGATTCAGTGAAATTAGCATGTGTTTAAGAAATTAATTCGCTGGATTTTATCTCTTCATAACAAATGAGGTTAAGGACAAAATCTTAAAATTCTGTACCTAGCAACAGAAACAGAAAATAAAACAATAGAGATAAATAAATACTGACAAAAGTTGTATCCTTGTCTAATGGATACAAAATAATACAAAATAATAATTTCACATTTGCCTTCAGAATTAGTCTTATTTGATTTTTCTCTGCCAAAGATACTGTGAACCATCTGGTACTTTTATATATTATTCTCCAGAAATAAGGATCCTTTGGATCATGACAACACATAATTTACACTTTATGTAGACGTGCATACAGTAACAAGTATGTACATGTAGAAACCTAACTAGGGTAATACGCACAAGCAAAAGGGAAACGGTATTATTATGATCTTCACACTGTTCTAACAGTCAATATAGTACTGCCATGAGCCCTTCAGCAGGATTGATGGTCTGTGTGGGGAGGGGCCCTGCACTGTCCAAGAACAAGTCCCAAGAGGGCAGCTACTACAACTTCTAACACTTTATTATTGGCTAATTTGGGGCTTTCTTCACTAAGATGGCATAGTTAGAAGGATGTCAGTGCACAAATCAATACCTAGGTCCTCGCATTGATGTGTCTGAAACCTGAAACAACAGCTGTGTCTACACCCATCTCCTGAGTCGTCAGGATACTAATTATGGTAAACGGGCTGTACTTGGAAGGCCATTCTCAAAAGAAAATTCTGACCTCTACATGCACAATTCAGGCAGCTTGCTGCCTCCTCAGCAGTGTGTCTGCTGTCTATTCCTGACAGCCTAGACTTCCTCCTTCTGTTGTCAGAAATATGTAAAGATCTTTTTCAGAGTGAAATTAAAACACACATGCAATTCAGTTTAGTCAATAAGAACAGGCAATAAATTTCTTAAAGCAGATAATGCTGGAGTATTTGATGTCTCCCAAACCTGATTCATGTTAAAAATTCCTTACAAAAGTTTCTGGAGTCCCCCAAACTGAGGATTATTTCTTTTATTTTAAAGATTTCTTTAAATTTTCTTAAAATTCTTCTCTTAAGAAATATTGAAGGAATGTGATCACTCTGATAATTTATAAGAATTCAACCAATTAAACTAAGAATGTTCTAAGGCTGCTCAAACTGTGCTTTAAATAGTATAACACTATAATCCCACCCTATGGAAATGTTGTGAGAATCAATGTGAGCCATTAAAAGTATTGTACCTAAAAATTTTACAAAAAAATATAGATGGTGGAAAATATAGCAAGTTACTTAAAATTAGTTAATTATTTAACATAATAAGCTTGGGAGCTAATTAGGTTTCCTCAAGGTTGTACCCAGTAGGACTGCATAAGAGGTTGATTGGACCACGGGCCTGAGTATCAGGTGTTTGTAAGGGTCCACACTTGACTGTAAATAGTAAGGGTGAAGTCTTTTGCTCCACCCCTTGGCATTGTTATAAATAGACCTTTGGAATAAAGTTCTGGGCCAAAAAAAAAAAATGAGGATCCAGGCCCACCTAAGCTATCCTGCATTTCTCTCTGTTTCTCTCCCCTCCTTCTTTTTAACTTATAAGTCTCTTATCCCTTATTCCTCAAGAGTCCCTGGGGTAAATAAATTTGGGAGCTGGTTTCCCACAAATATGTATCTTTTCCTTAACTAAGCTTATTTACACTTAAACAACATATTCTCTTTGATTTCTATTTGCACATTGTAGCAAGCTCCCTTACTGTTTATTTAATGATGGAGTTTAGTTGTCTAAATTTAAACATTAACATCTGTTGATAAAATATATATAACTAAGAGCTTATGTATTTTTGTTCTGCTTCACTTATTGAACCTCAAAATTCATTCATTTAAATACATCACAGTTTCAAACATAAAAGTATACAGTATATAAGTATATTAAACATATAGATGTGAATTACTTTGATAGATAGATTTAGACAATTTCATATGCTCTTGGGATAAGCTTCCCAAAGCAGATAGAGCATATCTCCCTCTTCTTAGAAGCAGCCTTTATTTATTAATACTTTCCTCAAACTTGAAGTCGCCCACCTTCTGATTTCTAACACTATATTTTAATTTAATTTTATATTTAAATTTTATTTCAAAATTTAATAAAAGAAAATTGTAGACATAACTGTTTCTGTCTTCTTTCATACAGTGCATTTTTCTGAAGGATTCATGTCTAATGTACTATGACGAATTTTTTACTTTATTTTTTGTAGAGTGTCTTTCTCTGTGACATAGGCTGGTCTCATATTCACTATCTCCTTCAACAGCTAAGTACTAATCACAGATGTGTGTTGCCAAGCCTAGTGTCTACTGTCTTTTTATTTCTTTTTTTTTTTTTTTTGGTTTTTCGAGACAGGGTTTCTCTGTGTAGCTTTGCGCCTTTCCTGGCACTCACTTGGTAGCCCAGGCTGGCCTCGAACTCACAGAGATCCGCCTGGCTCTGCCTCCCGAGTGCTGGGATTAAAGGCGTGCGCCACCACCGCCCGGCTGTCTTTTTATTTCTTACTGTTGTATATCATTATACAAAGCAGCAACATTGTATATATCAATTTATTTTCTATCTGGTGAATATTTGGATGTATTCAAGATTTTTTTAAACTATGAACAATTACACAAAATACAGTATTTTATAAACCTTTGTTCATATCTTGATCAATTAGGAGCAAAAATTGCTACCTGACTTATCTTCTATTGTATTCATCTTTATATAGTTTTTAATTAGAGGTAATCAATTCAAAGAACTGATGTTGGCTTTGTTGATTTCAGTGGTGTTTTCTATTTATTTGTTAATAACTCTATTCTTACATTTACTATTTTCTTTTTTTCTAATATCTTGGGTTTAGTTAACATTTTTTGCTTAGTGTAGAAATTATTCTTCTAATTGTTGTGATTGAAATATATACAAATAGTAATTCAAGGGAGAATGAGTTTATTTGGGATCATAGTTTTTTGGACATTGCCCATTCTGGAATGGAAAGCACTGTGACAAGTGCTTGAGACAGCTTGTCATATTATGTCTTCAATCAGGAAGTGGGATGTAGCCAGAAGTTTTCTCCAGTCCTGTGGAATCTCTCCCACCCATGCCTAACCTTATTCTGCCTCACCATTGGCCAAACAGCTTTATTTCTCAACCAATCAGAACAAAACATATTCACAGCATACAGAACGACATCCCCATTATTTCTCCTTTCCTTTCTATTCAAAAGGAAGGTTTTAACTTCAACATAGTAAAATTACATGTAACAAAACAGTTATCTAGCAAGAATTACAGTTACAATATCTAGTCTATTTGTATTTAGCAAAAATATTTTATCTATCCTATATTTGTAAGACTAAAGTTTCAGATGTAATTTATCTTTTGTCATAACCAAGCAAAATTATAATTATAACTATCTAGTTTTCAACTATATTAAAGACCTCAGATGGATATAATATTACCTAAGTAAACAACAAATGCATTGTACACAACTTTGAAAATTCTGGAAATGACAGAGACAGCTGCCTGCCTGGACAGTCATCCAAATTTTTTTGTAACATTGGGTCATCCATCTTCAGTCATATAGGCCTAGGGTCTCTCAGTCTCTTTTCTCTGTGTTCTGTAGAATATTTGGCAGTCTCCTCTTTGAAGCAGAAACCTGAAGGATCATCTTGTCTTGTAAAGTTCAGTGGTCACTTTCCTATGGGTCCTGCATGTCCAGTCAATACAACATTTTGTCAAATAGTCCAGGCAAGAACAATTTCTTGCCCAAATGGCTAACTTTTGCCATGAAGGAAATAAACGCCATATGGAGTGTCTTGGACACCCATCTTTCTCTTTGAAGTAAATCAGTGCTGCCAGGAGCAGACATGTCTCATTATCCAGAAAGTCTAAGTTTTTAAAACATTTTAAATGCTACATTCTGTCAGTCTTTGAAGTGTTTCAAGATTACCTACCTAATTGAATTATATCTATGTATACCTAGAAAACTTAATATGATGATAAGTTTGACTATAGAAGACTAATTATTAATCTGAATTTCTTAATTATCCACTACAATTAAATGAGTTACATAAACATAATACCTTAAACGAGAGTAGAAATATATATATATATATATATATATATATATCATAACAAAATCAACTCTAAATTTGTATCAATAAACTAAAATTCATAATAATGAAAAACATTTTTAAACAAGTTTCTCTTTAAAAGTAGATTCAATAATCTACCCTTTCATCTTATCATATCTATATCATATCCACCTTTTTTCTTTAGATATTGGCTAAGACCAAAGTTATAACTGCTACAAGAAAAACTGTATACAGTAAGTACAATAACTATCTACAATATATATAAACAATAAATATCTAAACAATGTCTAGTCTATTTGCACTTGATAAACTCAGAGAAAATATTCCATTATCTATCCTATTTTGATAAGTCCAAAATGTACCTGATTTACTTTCTATCCTAACTTATATTACTAACAGAGCTATCTTATAATGTCTTTCAAATTTATACACTTACACTTCTTTAGTGAGTTTCTTTTCTGAAATATTTTAATAAAGAAAACTATAACTATCTAATCTTCAACTCACTATAACTATCTTCGCCAGGCAGTGATGGTGCATGCCTTTAATCCCAGCACTCGGAAGCAGAGCCAGGCGGATCTCTGTGAGTTCGAGGCCAGCCTGGGCTACCAAGTGAGTTCCAGGAAAAGCACAAAGCTACAGAGGGAAATCCTGTTTTGGAAAATAAAAACAAACAACAAAAAGTTTTTAAAAAATACTATCTAATCCTCAACTCCCTCAGAGACCTAGAAATATTACCTTTAAAAAGAAAAAAGAAAAAAAAACCAGGAAGTGCACACAAGCAGCTTCCAAAAATATTATGAGTTAACAGAAACAGCCAGCTGCCTGGACAGTCACCTGAAGTTTACCCACAATATTAGGACATCATCTTCAGCCTATAGGCTTGGTGTATCTGTCAGACTCATTTGTGAAGCAGGATGTACACAAGGCCTGTAGTTCGACCTCTCATTCGTTGAGAGTAGTCCATGTACCAGAAACACCTGAGTTCCACTATTGTCATATCATGATTCAGGATTTTAAATTCTGGAAATTGTTGATGTTTTTTGGAATTCAGCTGTTCATTCTTCTTGGCTTGTTGGTGGCTTCATCTCGACATCCCATTCTTCTATGTATCCCAAACTTCTCAGATTGTGGGTGGCTTCATCTCGACACCCCATTCTTCTGCGTATCCCAAACTTCTCAGATTGAGGGTGGCTTCATCTTGACATCCCATTCTTCTGCGCATCCCAAACCTCTCAGAGTGTGGATGGCTTCATCTCTACACCACATGCGCCACTGCAGCTGTGCTCTGGGTTGCAGGACAGCGATCACTAATTCTTTCCAGTGTTGCTGAATAATCCTATTACAGGTTGACCATGAGTTTAACATTTGCTTTACAAATGGAGAATGCATGCCATAAGATACTATTGCCTCCTTAAACCTGCTTAAATCTAACATTTCAACTGGTGTCCAATTAGTTTGTATATGTCCTTGATCAGGTAGTTGCTGTACAATTACCAGATAAATTAAGTTTGATTGTTTGAAAACAGGCTGTCTTTCTGTAACTTTTAATCCAATCCTGAAATAATTTCACCCTTAAATTCTTCTGTCAGAGTCTGAATTTCTCTATAATTCATTTTAACAGGTTTTTCTAAAGCTTTTATCTTGGCAGTTAAATTGACTATCTTTTTAAATTGTAAAATAAGGATAAGTCAACAAATATGTATAATTGATGTTGCATACATCCATCAATATTAATCCTCTCATGCAATTGTTCCATTTTCAGACTGCCTAATGTTTTATCAAACAAAGACTAATTTCCTTCTATTGTAAAAATGTTTCCCATATTTTTAATGTGGGAAGAATTTTTCTCTTTTAAGTAGTTTCCCCCATTTAAGATATCTGATATCTTAATTGACTTACCAAGTCTGCTTATTTTTTTTTTATTTTACAACACCATTCAGTTCAACATAATAACCACAGATTCCCCTGTTCTCCCCCTCTCGCCTCCCTCCCCCTCCCCCCAGCCCACCCCCCTATTCCCACCTCCTCCAGATCAAGGTCTCCCCCGAGGATCGGGATCGACCTGGTAGACTCAGTCCAGGCAGGTCCAGTCCCCCCCTCCCAGACCGAGCCAAGCGTCCCTGCATAAGTCCCAGGATTCAAACAACCAACTCATGCAACAAGCACAGCTGCCTCCCAAACAGATCAAGCCAAATGACTGTCTCACCCATTCAGAAGGTCTGATCCAGGTGGGAGCCCCTCAACCTTTGGTTCATAGATCCTGTGCTTCCATTCATTTGGTTATTTGTCCCTGTGCTTTATCCAACCTTGGCTTCAACAATTCTCGCTCATATAAACCCTCTTCTTTCTCACTAATTAGACTCCCAGTGCTCCACCAGGGGCCCAGCCGTGGATGTCTGCATCCAGATTCCTCAGTCCTTGGATGGGGTTTATGGCACAACTATCAGGGTGTCTGGCCATCCCATCACCAGAGTAGGTCAGTTCCTTCCGTCTCTCGACCATTGCCAGCAGTCTTTTGCAGGGATATCTTTGTGGATCTCTGTGGGCCTCCCTAGCTCTCTGCTTCCTCCCCTTCTCATGTGGTCTTCATTTACCATGGTCTCCTATTCCTTGTTCTCCCTCTCTTTTCTTGATCCAGCTAGGATCTCCCACTCTCTTTCCCTCGACCATCGCCCTTCATTGTTCCCACTCATGACCAGGCTGTTCATGTAGATATTATCCATTTCTCCATGTCTTTTTTGGGGTCCCGTTTTCCAGGTAGCCTCACTGGTGATGTGAGTAGCAATCCAGTCATCCTTGTTCCACATCTAGCATCTTCCTATGAGTGAGTACATACCATATTTGTCTTTCTGAGTCTGGGTTACCTCACTCAGGATGATTTTTTCTAGATCCATCCATTTGTCTGCAAACCGTATGATGTCACAATGGAAAAAAGAAAGCATCTTCAACAAATGGTGCTGGCATAACTGGATATCAACGTGTAGAAGGCTGTAAATAGATCCATATCTGTCACCGTGCACAAAACTTAAGTCCAAGTGGATCAAAGACCTCAACATAAATCCAGCTACTCTGAACCTGCTAGAAGAGAAAGTAGGAAGTAGTCTTGAACACATTGGCATAGGAGATCACTTCCTAAATATAACATCAGTAGCGCAGACACTGAGAGAAACAATCAATCAATGGGACCTCTTGAAACTGAGAAGCTTTTGTAGAGCAAAGGATACGGTCAACAAGGCAAAGCAACAGCCTACAGAATGGGAAAAGATCTTCACCAACCCCACATGTGACAGAGGACTGATATCCAGAATATATAAGGAACTCAAGAAATTAGACATCAAAACGACCAACAGTCCAATTGAGAAATGGGCTTTAGAACTAAACAGAGAATTCTCAACAGAGGAAACCCAAATGGCTGAAAGACATTTAAGGAATTGCTCAACATCCCTAATCATCAGGGAAATGCAAATCAAAACAACTCTGAGATACCACCTTATGCCTGTCAGAGTGGCTAAGATCAAAAACACTGAAGACACTTTATGCTGGAGAGGTTGTGGAACTAGGGGAACTCTCCTCCACTGCTGGTGGGAATGCAAGCTTGTACAACCACTTTGGAAATCAATATGGCGCTTTCTTAGAAAATTGGGAGTCAATCTCCCCCAAGATCCAGCTATACCACTCCTGGGCATATACCCAAGAAATGCTCAATCATACCACAAGAGCACTTGCTCAGCTATGTTCATATCAGCATTGTTTGTAATAGCCCAAACCTGAAAACAACCTAGATGCCCTTCAACTGAAGAATGGATAAATAAATTGTGGCACATATACCAAGTCTGCTTATAACAGTAGAAGTTCGAGGGAATTTCAAAACAGCTACCTAGCATGGGAGATGGGAATCCAAAGGGAGGGAGAGGGGGAGGGGGAGGGGGAGAGAGAGGGAGGAAGAGAGGGAGGGAGGGAGGGAGAGAGAGAGAGAGAGAGAGAGAGAGAGAGAGAGAGAACAACTACATGTTCTGGCTAAAAGCTAAAATCCAGCCACGTGCTCCCACTTGAGCCAGTCCAGGCCTGAGCTCTGGCTCCAACCACGTGGGTTGGCAATCTAGCCGCAAGCAGCTCCAGCTGGGTGTAGCCACTAGTAGCTACCGTTGAGTGCAGCTCTGCCTGCCTACAGCCAGACCAGACTGATTATTGCTCCGGCCGGGCCTGGGGCCTATAAACTCTGGCCCAGCCTTGGCCTATAATCCCTGGCCTGTGCGGCCACCAACGTTTTTTTAATGAATTCTTGCAACATGGGGGCCAAATGTTGATGAATTTCTAAACAGTCTTATGAAATAAAAAACAGAGTCAAATACAGAGTTAAAAGCCCAAGAGATCAGAGCACTAGTGAAGAGCCAAGACTACCTTTAGCTTACAACTCACTGCTGTTGCTTCCCTAAGAGAGCGTTTCTTCCTGTCTGACTTGTTTTCTTTATTGCCTTTCTGTTCAGCCTTCTCTTTGGCTCTAAACCCAGCCACATGACTTCCTCATCACTGCCTGTCTATACAGACCTCCAGGTCTCTATTTTTGGTACTGGGATTAAAGGTTCATATCTCCATACTTGGCTGTGCCTTGACCATACAGAGACTCTGTCTGCTGTGTGATCAGATGAAGGGAGTGGACTACCACCACCTGACTTTTATTCCTGGCTCACTAATGACCTCTGATCTCCAGGCAAACTTTATTTATTAAAATACAAATAAAATCACATTTCAGCACAAGTAAAGTATTACCACAAACAACCTAAACAAAAACAAATATTATAATCTATTCTTTTTTGGAGGGGGGAATATGGGAGCAGTTTTCTAGGCTACTTTCTGCTGGTAAAGGGTACTGTTTTCTTACGGGGATCCTGAGAAAATTAAGAATTATGATCAAGTCCTGACTGGAATAATCTGTGATGCTGTATTCTCTGAGCCAGTTGCCTTTGAAGCTGTTTGGATGTTGGATCATCTGGGCCTCTCAGGGGTTCTCCTTGTTCAACCATATTAGCCTGGAAGCAATCCATAGGTTCTTATCTTCTGTGGAAACAAAAGCAAAACCTCTTTTCCAAAGTAACACATTCTTAGACATAAATTTTGAAGTTCAGGTACCTTTAAATATATATATATATATATATATATATTTGCTTAATTCAACAGATTTTATAATCAAATGTCTTTCTGCAGTTAAAAATCCTAAAGACAACATAATCCAGACTCTCTGTGTAATTTCCATCTGCCATGCAGTGTGCTGTGTGGCTTTGAGACACTACTGTGTACCACAGCAAGAATCCACCATGCTGTGCTCAAGCCCACACTCTGCAAACCCACCATAATGTAGCTCAAGCCAACAGGCTGTGGCTGGCCTGAGAGACACAGACACAGTACGAAGTTGTTTTTAGCTCTGTTTTAAAATCCTTTTTTTTTTTTTTTTTTTTTTAAGTTTTCTCAAGTTTCAGGTTGAAACCCGAGCCAACCCATTGGGTGCCATTTGTAGACACAAGTTTTCTCCCATCTTGCAGAATCTCTTCCACCCACATCCCACAGCCACATGATCCCAAATAAACACACTCAGGCTTATACTATTTTTAAACTATGTTCAGGGCAGGCTTCTTGATAGCTAGTTCTTTTTTTTTCTTTTTCTTTTATTTTTTATTTTCATAATTTGATTTAATATTACATATCAGCCACAGATTCCTCTGTCCTCCCTCCTCCCACCACCACTCCCACTGCCCTCCCCCCAGCCCACCCCCCATTCCCATCTCCTCCAGGGCAAGGACACCCCTGGGGATTCAGCTCAACCTGGTAGATTCAGTCCAGGCAGGTCCAGTCCCCTCCTGCCAGGCCGAGCAAAATTGTCCCTGCATAGGCCCCACATTCCAAAGAGCCAGCATTTTCTTTACCATTGTTTTCAAACTTATCAGTGAACAAATTCCTTATTCATCAGTATAGCAATGAATTATTATAAAAATATTTCTTACATTCTAAGAGACTGGTACTTTGGTTGGCCCTTGTCGTCAAAGCACTAATACAGTTTATGTCATTTAGGTCTTAAGCCTATTATCCTGCTGTGTACTCAGCTTGTTTTGGTGAAATGCCTTTATGAGAACACTGTACCAAGTGAGGATAGCTAGTTCTTATAGCTTAAATTAACCCATTCCTATACATCTATATTTTGCCACATGGCTTGTGGCTTACTGATACTTTGCATCTTGCTTCTCCTGGTGGCAGCTAGCAGTGTCTGCCTCTGCTCTGCCTTTCTCCTTCATCTCTCTCTAGTTGGAATGTCCCACCTAAACTTACTCTGCCTCACCATTGGCAAAAAAAAAAAAAAGCTTTATTTATCAACCAATCAGAGCAACACATATTCACAGCATACAGAACAGCATTCTCATGAGTGGGAAGCTATGCAAATGTTAATCCCTATTACATATTTTTATTATCTCATTATAGATCTGAGTAAGAACACTGAGCCACTGAGCAGCAGTCAAGCTCTAGCCTAACCATTTGGCTATCTTGAAATTTCCTCCACCAGAGAAAATTAATCCATTACTTTCTAATTCTGTCTCATGGAAAGTCTCATAAAATGGCAGGGATACATCCAGATGGTGTGCTACCTTGTAGTATGAATAGTCACTAGACCAGTTCCTGAAAGAATGGCCTGAGAATCAAGTGGTCGTATTATGACAAGAGCAATCCCACTCCTGGTACAAATAGTCTCTGTTAGTTACTTTTTCATTATTGTGATAAAATATCTGACCAAAGCAAATTAAGAGATGGTGGGTATATTTTAGCTCACAATTTAAGTATATAGTTCGTCACAGTGGTCAAGTTATGGAAGTTATGGTAGTAGATTCCAGGATCCCATCCAATCGAATGGTACTGCCCTAAAATTAAAATAAGTCTTCTCACCTCAAGTGAACTTATATCAATAATCCATCATAGAAATGTCCAGAGATTAATCCACTCTAAATCACTCCTCAAAGGCATAGCCAAGGGCTTTTCACTCAGAAGATTATTGATGCTTTCAAGTACAGTAAATTTGTAACATGAATTATTTCACAGACTTTTAACACTTCTATTAATAAAGTACTTAAATCTCTACATTTTCTTCTAGCCACTGTTATATATACTGTTTAATATGCTATGTTTCTGTAATATTTAGTTGGAAATATTTTCTGGGTTCCCTTTTTCCTTTCTACTTTTGGTTTTATATCTAAGTCCCACTTAGAATTATTTATTTTAATAGAATTTATTGAAAGAATGAAAGAAAGGGTATGGAGTTAGGGAGGTAGAGAGAATCTGGGAGGAGTTATGGGAGGGAAAACTGTGATTGGAATATATTAGATGAAAAAAATATTTTCTATAGAAATGTATATTTTTATGGAATAGACAATTTTAACACATAACATTCAATTTGTTAAAAATGGTGATTTTCTATTAAATACTTCTGTAATGTTTCAAAAAATTAGTTGACTCTGTAAATGCGAGTCAATTTCTGGACATCATGTGCATTTCCACTGTTTCAATGACTGCCCATACCATTAATACATTTCTTCATTATTGTAACTTCATTATTGTAGGAAGCCTGAAAGTTAAGCAATAACAGAAATTAATTGTTCTCTTTCAAAATATTTTGACTGCTGTTCTTTTGTTCTTTTTATATAAGCTTTTCAATTAGCTTGTTAAATTCTATATTATTATTACAATATTTATTATTTAATCAATTATTAATTTTTATTTATTAGTTTTATTTTTTCTGGAGACAAAAAGAACTCAAGAACAGTTGTCCAAAGTCTTATATAGTTAGAGAAAGAGTCTTTTCTCTTCATTCCTTTACTAAATTTCATTTATAAAATGTTTTTCTTTTTTTTAAATTTATTTATTAAATTTAATTTTACATATCAGCCACGGATTCCCTTGTTCTCCCCCCTCTCCACTCCCCCTCCTCCCTCCCCCCTCTCCCCCCTCCCTGGCTTCCCCCCAGCCCATCCCCCATTCCCATCTCCTCCAGGGCAAAGACTCTCCCAAGGATTGATTTCAACCTAGTAGATTCAGTCCAGGCAGGTTCAG
The DNA here is from genome assembly GCF_004664715.2 of Peromyscus leucopus. Classification (NCBI taxonomy): domain Eukaryota; kingdom Metazoa; phylum Chordata; class Mammalia; order Rodentia; family Cricetidae; genus Peromyscus; species Peromyscus leucopus. Next base: position 1,272,625 of record NC_051064.1, on the reverse strand, counting down.
TCCCCACCTCCCAGGCTGAGCCAAGTGTCCCTGTATAAGTCCCAGGTTCCAAACTGCCAGTTCATGCACTGAGGACAGGACCCGTTCCCACTGTCTGGATGCCTCCCAAGCAGATCAAGCTAATCAACTGTCTTATTTATCCAGAGGGCCTAATTCAGTTGGGGGCTCCTCAGCTATTGGTTCATAGTTCATGTGTTTCCTTTCGTTTGTATATTTGTCCCTGTGCTTTTTCCAACCTTGGTCTCAACAATTCTTGCTCATACAAATCCTCCTCTTTCTCACCAATTGGACTCCTGGAGCTCCATCTGGGGCCTGGCCATGGGTCTCTGTATCCGGTTCCCTCAGTCATTGGATGGGATTTCTAGCACGACAATTAGGATGTTTGGCCAGGTGGCCTTCGAATACTTCAGAGATCTCTTCAGAGGGCCTGATCCAGTTGGGGGCCCCTCAGCCTTTGGTTCATAGTTCATGTGTTTCCATTCATTTGGCTATTTGTCCCTGTGCTTTATCCAACCATGGTTTCAACAATTCTCGATCATATAAACCCTCCTCTTGCTAATTAGACTCCCAGAGCTCCACCAGGGGCCTAGCTGTAGATCTCTGCATCCAGATTCCTCAGTCCTTGGATGGGGGTTCTGGCACATCTATTAGGGTGTTTGGCCATCCCATCACCAGAGTAGGTCAGTTCTGGCTGTCTCTCGACCATTGCCAACAGTCTATTGTGGGGGTATCTTTGGGGATTTCTGTGGGCCTCTCTAGCACTTTGTTTCTTCCTTTTCTCATGTGGTCTTCATTTACCATGGTCTCCTATTCCTTGTTCTCCCTCTCTGTTCTTAATCCATCTGGGATCTCCCGCTCCCACAGGCTCTCTTTCCCTCGACCCTCGCCCTTCATTACTCCCACTCATGTCCAGGTTGTTCATGTAGATCTCAGCCATTTGTCCATCATTGGGCGATCTCTTTCTTGGGGTCCTGTTTTCCAGACAGCCTCACTGGTGATGTGAATAGCAGTCCAGTCATCCTTGTTCCACCTCTAGTATCCTCCTATGAGTGAGTACATACCATATTTGTCTTTCTGAGTCTGGATTACCTCACTTGGAATGATTTTTTTCTAGATCCATCCATTTGCCTGCAAACTTCATGATGTCATTGTTTTTCTCTGCTGAGTAGTATTCCATTGTGTATATGTGCCACAATTTATTTATCCATTCTTCAGTTGAAGGGCATCTAGGTTGTTTCCAGGTTTTGGCTATTACAAACAATGCTGATATGAACTTAGCTGAGCAAGTGCTCTTGTGGTATGGTTAATCATTTCTTGAGTATATGCCCAAGAGTGGTATAGCTGGATCTTGGGGGAGATTGATTCCCAATTTTCTAAGAAAGCGCCATATTGATTTCCAAAGTGGTTGTACAAGCTTGCATTCCCACCAGCAGTGGAGGAGAGTTCCCCTAGTTCCACAACCTCTCCAGCATAAAGTATCTTCAGTGTTTTTGATTTTAGCCATTCTGACAGGCATAAGGTGGTACCTCAGAGTTGTTTTGATTTGCATTTCCCTGATGATTAGGGATGTTGAGCAATTCCTTAAATGTCTTTCAGCCATTTGGGTTTCCTCTGTTGAGAATTCTCTGTTTTGTTCTATAGCCCATTTCTTAATTGGACTCTTGGTCCCTTTGATGTCCAATTTCTTGAGTTGCTTATATATTCTGGATATCAGTCCTCTGTCAGATGTGGGGTTGGTGAAGACCTTTTCCCATTCTGTAGGCTGTTGCTTTGCCTTGTTGACCATATCCTTTGCTCTACAAAAGCTTCTCATTTCAAGAGGTCCCATTGATTGATTGTTTGTCTCAGTGTCTGTGCTACTGGTTTTACATTTAGGAAGTGATCTCCTATGCCAATGCATTCAAGACTACTTCCTACTTTCTCTTCTAGCAGGTTCAGAGTAGCTGGATTTATGTTGAGGTCCTTGATCCACTTGGACTTAAGTTTTGTGCACAGTGACAGATATGGATCTATTTGCAGCCTTCTACATGATATCCAGTTATGCCAGCACCATTTGTTGAAGATGCTTTCTTTTTTCCATTGTACACTTTTGGCTTCTTTGTCAAAAATTATATGTTCATAGGTGTGTGGGTTAATGTCAGGGTCTTCAATCGATTCCATTGGTCCACATGTCGGTTTTTATGCCAATACCAAGCTGTTTTTATTACATAATGTTTGTCTAGTGCAGAGAACACACTCCTTCCCTCTGTTCAGGTGCTAGAATAAACATTATGACCAAAAGCAACTTTTGGGGAAGTGTTTATCTGTTTGTCTTACAGGTCACATTCCTCCACTGAGAGAAATCAGATTAGGAACTCAAATGAAGTGAAGCTGAGCCATTGGAGGAGTGTTACTTACAAGCTTCCTCCTCATGGTTGCTCAGCTTGCTTGCTTACAGATTCCCGAACCACCGGCCCAGGGGTGACACTGTGCACATTAACCATTAACTTAAGAAATGCTCCCACAGACCTGCCTAAAGGCCAGTCTGATGGAGGCAATTTCTTAGTTGAAGTTTCTTCTTCCCAAATGAATCATGTTTGTGACAAGCTGACAAAATACACCAGTAATCCCTCTTTCTAATACTTCCTTTTAGTTCATATTAAATAAACGGCAATCAATATAAATTAAAATGAAACTTTACTTCACTTAATATTGAGCATTTCAATCAACTCTGTCTTTATTTAATTTAAACATATCATATTTTACAAATATAAAATATTTATGAAAAGCATAGTTTTATGTTAGAAAATAAATTACATTATCCCATAGAAAGTAGTAGGAATGAACTTTTCATCTAAAAACTTCTGGTTACATTACAATTTTTAATAATAAGTTAGAACTACTAGAGAGAATTTTTTATTACAATATATTTTTAAGTTTGTGTATCTGTGTGAATGTACATGAACGTAGTGCAGGTAGCAGTAGATGCCAGAAGAGGATGTCAGATGCCCTGGACATGAAATGACTGGCAGCTGTACACAACACACTATGTGTGCCAGGAACTTAATTCAGATCTTTGGAAAGAGCATCATGTGCTTAACTGCTGAGGCATCTTTCCAGCCCTGCACTATGTTTTAAACTATGTCAAAAGGAGTTTTTCTTTAACCTATTCCAATTCTATCTATATTTTTGTAAAATTTTCTTGGCTCCCTTTATGTATTTCATTATCTGCAAACACACAGAGAAATATACATGCATATATACATACACATAAGAATACATTTAAATATTTATTATGATAATATTAAGATTAAATATTAATTTGGAAAATAAAAATTTTCTTTATCTCATGTTTTCAAATAAAAAGGTATACATTACTGCCCTATTTCCTTAGAAAAATAATCTCTAAACTTTTAAACCTTTATATACATACTAAGTCACTGTGGGATTCTTCCTATGCATTTCTATCCTATGTTTTGCTGTGGCTTCAAAATGAGGTTTGGTTATTTTCCTTTTATTGTTTCACTGAAATGAAGATTTACTTTAAAAGGAAAGTAAATCATATCATAATTTTAGACCCAGTAAACTACACATCTTATATCATTGGTAAGGAGTTATATTTTATATATTTGGATCTTATGGCTTGAAGATGGAATATTCCAGTCCGCATATTCTAAAACATTGTCACTCGTTTTTTATGATGTAGAAAAGTAGAGGAAACATACAGAGATGCCCAGGCAAAACTAGTGGAAACTCATGGATGAACTGTGGACCAATAGCTGTGGAACCCCCATGAGCCTGGACTAGGTCATCTGCATAGGCGAGACAGCTGTTTAGCTTGAACTGTTTAGGAGGCCCCCTGGCAGTGGGTTTGGGATCCATCCCTGGTGTATGAACAGGCTTATTGGAGCCCAGTGGCTATGGTGGGATACATTGAGCAGCCTTCGAGCGGGGGAGGGGCTTGGACTTGCCTCACCTGAATATACCAGGTTCTGCTGACTTCCAGTAGGCTGCCTTGCCTTGGATGAGGTGGAAATGGGGGGTGTCTTGGGGGGGAGAAGGCTAGGGGGCAGGAAGTGGGAGGAGAGGGGGATCTGTGGTTGGTATGTAAAATGAATTAAAAAGTTCTTAATAATGAAAAAGAAAAAAAGAAGTTCTACATAGAAAAAACAATAAATAAAAATAAGAGTTTCAAGATTAACTTTTTTTTTTTTTTTTGGTTTTTTGAGACAGGGTTTCTCTGTGTAGCTTTGCACCTTTCCTGGAGCTCACTTGGTAGCCCAGGCTGGCCTCGAACTCACAGAGATCCGCCTGGCTCTGCCTCCCGAGTGCTGGGATTAAAGGCGTGCACCACCAATGCCCGGCTAGGATTAACATTTTTTTAATAAAATGATTTTTATATTTTATATTCCAGTTACTTCTATCAAAATTCTCCTAAGATTTTTGATAAAGAATGCCAGTTAATAAATTGTTTTAAAGGATATTCTACTAAGGAACCTAGTTAACTATTTATTTACAATATTCACTATTATTCACTAAACATTTAGGTTCTAATAAAAATATAACTCCCTAGGTTGTTATTTTATTTTAGAGCCCAGGTCTTGCCAAAGGTGCCAAGGCTTCAGCTGGTGATAGTCCCAGTGGCATGATCCCACAACAGCATAAAGATATCACCTGATAGAAGACAGAGAGAGCTATTATGTTCTGGTATCTTTCTTTAGAACAACTGCAATTGGATCATCAGGTCTAAGTCTTCACAATTCAAAATGGTGATAAGATTCTGACTTCTTCTCAAAGCCATTACATTTGAATATCAGCTGTTTCGTGGGCACAAACCATATTGAATGATAGTCAAGAGTAAAAAAGCACATATCACAAAATGGGAACATTTTTGTTAAAAAATACTTCCTTTCATTTATTTCACATACCAACCCTAGTTTCCCCTCCATCTTCTCTAAAATAAATGAAAATATTCAAGAAAATAGAAGAAGAGGAGGAGGAAGAGGAAGAAGAAGAACAACAAGAACAACAAGAAGAAGGAGGAGGAGGAGGAGGAGGAGGAGGAGGAGGAGGAGGAGGAGAAGGAGAAAAGGAGAAGGAGAAGGAGACGATGGAGACGGAGACGGAGACGGAGACGGAGACGGAGACGGAGACGGAGACGGAGACGGAGACGGAGACGGAGACGGAGACGGAGACGGAGACGGAGACGGAGACGGAGACGGAGACGGAGACGGAGACGGAGACGGAGACGGAGACGGAGACGGAGACGACGGAGACGGAGACGGAGACGACGGAGACGACGGAGACGGAGACGGAGACGGAGACGACGGAGACGACAGAGACGGAGACGGAGACGGAGAAGAAGAAGAAGAAACTGGAGAAAGCTAGCTGCAAGCAAGAAACACCACATTTATTCTCTTCGCTTTTGACTATGGATATAATGTGACTAGCTGCTTGAGTTCCTGCCTCTGTTTCTAAAATACTATGGACTGTGACCTAGAATTGTAAGCCAAATAATGTGTGCCCCCAAAAGAAAAACTCCTTTTCACTGTGCTTGAAACTCTTAGAAATTTGAAATTATTTAATATAAAATTTAAGTATCCAAGTCATTTTAATATTATGAATAATGCATACTTATAAGTATAGTGTTATTTTTATAACAACTTCTTTTTAAATATTGATGATTAACAAGTAAAGAGATAAGCTAGTTATATCTTGAAGAACTTAATATCATTCAACAATGATGGTCTAAGCACACTATGTGTGTATTGTAAACAAAGGCAAAGAAAGTGAAAACCTGATCTTCAACTAAGTTGATGGGAATATGAAGATGAGATCATGATAAAGGGGGGAACTCTTTTGGATTCAGAAAGTTCTTGGTTTTTCTTCTAAGCTCTATGCCTGGTTCACTGCATCATTTGAGCAGGTTTCTTAGACACTATTCAATCTCAGTTCCTTTGTAAGTAAAATCTGGAAATAATCACCTTCCTTCATGGGTTTTGGTAATGACTCAAACTTTTCTAGCAGTAAAAGCTGTTAAATAAAATCTTTAGTAAAGTGTACAGTGGGTGGTCTTGGCATATAGAGGATGGATATAAGGGAAAGTAAGCCACTTATAAACTTTGACTTGTGAGAAATTAGTAGCCTTAGATGTCAGGTAACGTTAATTTTCCCAGTGGAGAAAGAGATAAACACATCTGCTGAAGTCAGGTACTTGGAAAAAGTGAATGTTTGGAAAAGTCACCCAAAAAATTTGAGCAAAAAGTTAATAAATGATTATTTTTTAAAAAGCTGTTGAGCACATATAAAGTACAAATTGCATTGGAATGTTTTTGAGGTTTTCTAGCAATTTCATTAAATAAGTGGACCAGATTTATGTGACTGCTGAACTAGGGATTCCAAAGTGGGAGTCCATCATAAAAACAGAAACACAGTTTCAATTGTAAACCTCATCTCCATAGGTTTTCCCATCATGATGACAGCTAAGGTATTCACCGATATGATTACTGAGGTAAGCCAGTTCAGATACCCTCTCCACTATTGCTAGTAGTCTAAGCTGGGGTCATCCTTGTGAATTCCTGGGAACTTCCCTAGCTCCTGGTTTCTCACTATCCCCACGACATCTCCCTCTATCATGGTATCTCTTTCATTGTTTTCCCACTCCATCCCTGTTCCAGCTCAACCATCCCATTCCCTTATGTTCTCATCCCCCACCCCCTACCCTCAATTATCCACCCCTCATCCCCAGTTTACTCATGGAGATCTGATCTATTTCCCCTTCACAGGGTGATCTATTTGTCCCTCTTTGGGTCTTCCTTGTTACCTAGCTTCTTTGGAGCTGTGGGTTGTAGTCTGATTATCCTTTGCTTTAAATCTAATATCCACTTTTGAGTGAGTACATACCACATGTGTCCTTCTGAGTCTGGGTTACCTCACTCAGGATGATATTTTCTAGTTCCACCCATTTGCCTGAAAATTTCATGATGTCATTGGTTTTTACTGCTGAGTAGTACTCCATCGTGTATATGTACCACATTTTCTTAATCCATTCTTTGGTTGAGAAGCATCTAGATTGTTTCCAGGCTCTGGCCATTACAAATAATGCTGCTATGAACATAGTTAAGCATATGTCCTTATGGTATGACTGAGCATTCCTTGGGTATATACCCAAGAGTGGAATAGCTGGGTCTTGAGGAACATTGATTCCCAATTTTCTGAGAACCTGCCATACTGATTTCCAAAAGGGCTGTAGTAACAAACAAACCAAACTAGTTGGAACTTAGGAAATTTAGATCAACAGCTATGGAGCTTGCATGGAACTGGACTAGGCTCTCTGCATAGTGAGACATTTATGTAGCTTGATCTGCTTAAGGGGTCCCCTGGCAGTAGGATCAAAATTGATCCCTGGTGCATGAGCAGGCTTTTGGGAGCCCATTACCTATGATGGGGCACCTTGCACAGCCATGAAGCAGGGGTAGGGTCTTGGACCTGCCTCTACTAAATGTACCTCTCCATGGGAGGGCTTACTTTTTTGTAGGAGGGAATGGGGAGTGGGTTGGGAGGGGGAAGCTGGAGGGGCAGAAGGAGGGAAGAGGGTGATCTTTGGTATGTAAAATGAATAAAAATATTTTCTTAAAAAACTTTTAAAAGATTAAAAAATAATAAATAATACTTAAAAAATGACAAGAAACTCATCTCCATTGGTTGATATATCCATTTCAATAGAGGAAAGTTAAATGGAGGAAAGTTACTGAAGTCAGATGTAAAGAATATGAGGTCTACATAAGTGATCATGTTTACAAACAGGCATGGTAGCACAGGCCTGTACTTTGGAAGCTGCAACAGGAGGGTAGTGGGGTCAAGGCAAGTGTAGGGTAGAGAGAAATTGAGAAACAGAAGAAAGAGATCAGTTATGCTCTTTAAAAAAATCACCCACTTGAACTTTATAAATATTACTGATCCAAAAGGAATATATGGTATATGTACTTTGGTTTTGTCTTGATTCTATTTATGAGTAAAAAGTTATTAATAAATACTATGTATTTAGTATATGTTTAGAACATAAAACTCAAATGTAATTATATATATATATATATATATACATATATATATATATATATATATTCAACTTGAATGTTCTAATTCAACTATCCTTGGAATATTTGAAAATCTACCTACATAAGAATTAGGCAAAGATATTATCAAAACTATCATTTTAAATATGTACTAATATGACTAATAGATATTTTTAGCTTGGCTTTACTAGCTATTCCATAGTTCTTAGTTGACAGAAAACAGTGATTTAACTAACATTCAGTTTGCTTCAAGTTTTGGTTATGTCATTAATTGTCAACTGATAATGTTTGTCTCCTAGGGGGAACTGTGAAGATGTAACCAGGTGCCCATGTGAGTTATTGAGAATGTTTCCTGGAATGTAGTAAGTCTTCTCTTGATTTTTAGTGGTTGTGAATATTAAGTTATGGGCACTTTGTCTTCTAATTGCAGTTCTGAAGTTTGTGATGAATTGCAACTGTTTGTGTGCATGGAGTCTGAAGGAAACCACAATGCCCATTGCTAATAAGTATAAAAAATTTATGGTATAAAAAACTGTGAGCAAAAGTTAGGGTTGTGAACTATACATTGTGCCAGGTACTTGCAATTAGTATGTAATTATCTCCTCTGTAATATTTGAAATTGGTTACTTATAATCATAACTCCTTGATAAAATAATATTAAAAATCTATGTTTTTTTTTTTATCTATCCTCAAAGTCTAGTTTCTTCTTTATAGAGGTTCAAAATAGTTTGCTGATCAATCTATGGTAAATAAAATAGCATGCTACAAAACAGGAACTAAAATTATAATCACATGACCTCCCCAAGTCTGATTGCTGATAATACCACCTTCTCAACAGCAAAATGTTTCATGAGTACAATAATTAATAACTTAGACACTGATCTAATATTTGTCTCTTATTATTTTTGCAAAATAGGCTACAGTATTAGTAGTACAGAAATTATGCTAATACATAAATATTTTAAAAGTTTAGAAAGAAAAAAGTTCAGAACTCTCATATGTTTTCATATTATCATATTCGATAACTGGCATATGCAATTAAACTAAATAGGTAGGATAAAGAGAACTAATGAACAGTCACCTTATCCAGGACCACTGGCTTTCCCATTCATATTTTCTTAACTGCTGTAGTTCATGAATACAAAGAATTATATCTATAATTACTAAACACATATGAAACATAAATAGCTGAGTCTAGGAGGAAAATGTGGTGCTGAAATTCCAAATTCAATGGAATTTCAAATAATAACAGTTCGGGCCTGTAGGCTGTCACTTCATATAGGCAACAATGATTCCCACTGTATTTTGGGTTGACATAATTTATTAAAACCTCTCAACATACACAAAATAAAATTATGATAAGCCCCAAAATCTAGCACAGGAGGCAGAGCATGAAACATTTATGTCATAATTTACCTTAGAGAGTCAGGAAAAAAGAAACTTAAGAAAAATGAGAAAAGTTCAAAAAAGTCATTTCAACATCCCACTAGAGTCAAAGATCATTTTCAAGCATTCCCATTCAGATGTTTTTATAATTGCAAGGATCCTGCAGAGCTGTGCATTTCCCCAGGTCTCCAGTGGCTGTCCCCAGAAGGTGGTGACTGCCTCTGACGGACTGGTTGCTTGCTTTTATTTTCATTTCCTGTATGAGAGTGAGATTGCTGTTTGGGGACAGTTAAATCTACTTCAACCATAAGAATCATTTGTCCCATGTGGAGGCAGCTTCAAGGAATAGCTTTTCATTTCTTCCCACCCACTCTGGCTTTACAATTGCAATGTTTAGCATGATGGGGTGCATTAGGGTTCCCCTCTGTGTGATAAGGTTTCTTTCTGAGAAGTCAAGTCAAAATTTAAAGCATTGTGTTTCTGATGGCATTTTGAGAGAGACCTTTATCTGTAGAGTGGGTTTGCCTCTGAGTGGTCCATTTCTTCATTATGTGTTTGTTTTTAAATATGTACTGTGTAGCCTGCAGGTTGGAGGAAATGGTAGAGTCTCCCTCACCTAACAATGATCACTGTGTTTTTATTTCCTTAGCAAGACAAAATAATGTTAAAAGTTAGGAAAAATGATTTCTTTGTTTCTCTTACTGATTTTCTTTCTTATTTCTTAAGTTAGCATATGGAATAATGGGTTTCATTATGACATTTTTTTTGCACAAATGCATCATTATGCTCTGTTCTTGTTCATCCCCCTTGGGATCAATTTCTTGATAACAGTTTCATAGTTTTCTCACCAGTGAAGAAATGCTCCTTTATTTAATGGCTCAGTATTGGATACAAATTAGCTCTGAGCAGTGCGTTATGGAAGAAAAATATGCATTACAGGCAAAGCTGTGGGTTTTGATTTAGTATTATCAGCGAAACAAAAGAAAACACCCACCAAAGAACTAATGAATGTAGAGATTCACATTTACCAAGAGAGGAAGCATGGGGAGGAGGAGCGTCTATGGGTAATTTTCTCTTATTACAATTGCAATTTAAATGGTTGTCTAAGATACAAATATGTAAGAATGAGAAGCTTGTTATTACAAACTAAAAGTTTTCCTATTTGAAAAGTTGGATTTAAGTTTAAGTCTGAAAAACAAGTTCCTAGTGAAGGGTGCCATTTAAAACAATAGTTTAATGATAACAGCTATTTTTTTCAGTATGAAATTACTAGTGGACAGCATTTTAAAAAATCTAGACAAGAATATACATTCTCCAAAGGTCTGAAGTTGTAATACAGCATGCTGAATATGAATGTCTGAGAAGTTTTCTTTGTCTGTGTTAGCAAAACATTTATACTGTCACTGGAAAAATATATTTCTAATCATGTTTTAGATGGCCATGTATATTATATTAATAGGTTCAGAATTCTCTGACTGTGAGGGAGTCAAAATGTTCCAGGGTTATGTAATCTAATATATAACTTGAAAATTTATTGTTTTAAATTATTTTCAACTCTATTATATATATGTATATATATATATGTGTGTGTGTGTGTGTGTGTGTGTGTATGTGTATGTGTGTGTGTGTGTACATACACACATAAATTGCAAATAAAAAAGTTCTCAAATTAACTAGACCCAGTGAACCTCTTTACAGTTATAGGAGTCATTCAGGACAGAAACTGTGTAAATTCACATTGGGTTTTATGCTTAACATGCTTGTTGATATAAAAACCGTACTTTGGACTTGGGAGATGGGCTAGTAGTTAAGAGCATGGACTGCTCTTCCCAACTAGCCAGATTCAACTGCCAGCACGACAACTCACAGTCATCCTTATCTTCAATCGCATGGGATCTGAAGCCCTCTCCTGGGATCCATAGAGAGTTCATGCACATGGTGCACAGACATACTTTCAGACGATCATTCACAACACATCTCAGTTATTCTACTGTTACATGGAACATGAGGAGTTGGTCTTCCTATCTAGATGCTGTTCTCTCTTGTTGCTGTTCTCTCATTGCCCCATTCTCCTCTTTCACAGCCTGTGGTAATCACAAGCATACTTCTTGCTTCTATAAGATCAGCTTTATTCACCTCAAAATGTGCACGAGAATAGACAGTGCTAGGTTCCCTGTCCTTTACCTATTTCACTTTCATTTGCAAAATTGCTTTAAATAGAGAATGTTCTGCTTTCTACTGTAGAAAATTATTTATGCCAAAGATATTTTGTTTTGGCAGAAATTGTATGAACATGCTGCAGGTCATGAACATGAGGTAGTTAACATGGCATACACAAAAAAATTCTGAAGAGTTGAATGAAGAACAGGAATCAAAAGAGCAGGTGAAGAGTTGTGAAATATAAGAGGTGGAATTGATAACTGACATGAGTTTGAGTCCAATAATGAATCAGAGATTGGGCATGTTTAAAACTTATGAAACAAATAGAATTTTAAGAAGGAATAAGTCTTCTTTTGTTGCTTTTGTTTTTGATTTTAAATTTGGGCATTGTGTAATCTAGCAGAAATTACCAATAGGAGTAGCACATAGAAACCAAGTAGTCTGGCAACAGATTTGGGAATCATTCACTATTCATATAAAAATCCTTCTGTAGTAATCATTAAAAACAACAACACAAACCGGGTACCCAGGTACGTTCTTGCAAGTGCAACTTCTCAGGAGGCAAAGACAAATGGGTTGCAATTTTGAGACCAGAGATCATTTTATTTCAATAAATGGGCCAGGGTAATTTTTCCCAAGACTACTATGGGACTGGATCCTGTAAGCATGTTAAATGTCCCTCAGGTCCTTGCATGGAGAGTGGATTTGATAGACTGCCTAGAAGCAAGGACCTCTTGTAGAAATTGTTTTAGAAGTCTTTTAAGGAAGGGTCTCTGCTAAAAAAAAAACAAAAACAGAGGGATCTAGAATGAGTCACCAGTGGACTTCCTGTTACTTTGTATTGCTGTGATTTAAGCTGTCCCTCTCTGGGCTGCCGGTGCAGGAATTCACTGGCATTTTTATTTCCCTGGGCTTCAGAACAGATGAAAGTAAAGGAATATTTCACAGAGTTTGAGTTTGAGAGCTAAGCATGTTTATAAAGGTTGGGGAGGCGGGGAGCAGCAAACAGGTAATTTAATATCCAGAACTGAGTCTCTAGAAACACCTGAAAGGAGGACTATGGTAGACTGTGTCACACAGGTAGAAAAAAGAACTGAAATAAAATACTGAAGTGTCCTATTTATACCAGTCAGATTCAATATCAGCCTTTCTGGTAAAATGTAATTTCATAAACTTTATATATACATATGACTATCGACATGTATTTGTAATTATCTTTAATATCTTTCCATCTGTAAAAATGTTGTTTATTATGTTGTATACATCTATTATATTGTTACTATTTTTTTAGTTATTAATTTATGAAATGTTGACTTTTTCTGTTCATTTTGGATCTGTAACACTCTCATTAGTTTCTTGGTCTCATCGACCCAGTTTCTTAAATGGGTTTCATGTTCATCCATACTTTCCACTCTTGCTGTCACTGACTCGATTCCATTACCCAAAATCTCTCATCTTACCTTTTCCCATTTTCTCCCTTGATCTATCTCTAGCATGCCTACATTCCAATACTTTCAAAAGATTTACCTTTCAAAAACAGAGATGGAATCACATAAAATAATATCCTTACTTGAATTTCTGAAATACAGAATTTACCTTTAAATAAAGTTTTAAAGCTTCCCAGATACAATTGCATACCTCCATGCATTGCTCAGTTCATCCCACTAGGAATTACCCACTCCAGACCACACCCAACATTGAGGACCTCAAAGTAACCTCTCTGCACTTTCCTGAGTTCTGGCTTTGTGTCTTCTCTTTACTCCAATGAATCTATTCTTACTAGGGTTTTTACCTAGCTTACCAGTACCCGTGTTTCAATCCCTGGTTTCAAAGTGATTTAAATTGGAATCTTCCTCACTGATTCAAATAAAAAGAAGTCTTCCTTTTGCTTCGTCATACAAGTCTTAAGCAAGTCTAGTTCAACATCAAATGAAGCACTATATATGTCAGTAACCTTGTAGGTAGTATTCTTCTTTAATTATTCTCATTAATTTAGCTATGGTTCTAGGAGAAACGTTAGACAAATTATTGGGAATCCAGATAAGTGTTTCTGGGTAAGTGGATGACAAGAAGTCATCAAGAAACAGAGAGTGTTTCTGATGCCAACTTATTGGTCTCTGTAGGCAGGAGAACAGTCCCAGAATGGTTTAGTTCCTTATTGAGACTAAGGGTAGAAAGAAAAAAATCCTCAGTAATTGGAAAATTCTTTCTGATTCCTTATTCTAATCCCCTGACCTTAATGTTTATACAATAAGTCCCTTGCCCTTCCTCTTACTTGTCTCCTGAATGACTCTTGGGATTCTTTTGCCCCCAGTTCATCCATATTAACCTGGCACACATCTGCTAAGCCACATAGTATTTTCTTAGAATACAACTATCCACATTTACCTAGAAAATGGTATTTGTTATTTAAAAGTTTCTTGGTGGTCCTAATACTTGCTCAGAACTAAAATTCTCAAAGATTGTAATTCAGACACAATTTCTGAATATAAATGAAAAATTAGCAAGATGTACATGAAGGGAAAATATCTAAAGGTTTCTTAATTCCCTTGCATTCAAATTATCAAATTTTATTCCATATGTAAGATTCATAGCATTTTTAGTGAGGGAAGAAATTTCAAGTATTAACTAAAATATGGCATGGATTACTTGTGCATTTCCATGAATGTTCTTTATTAATCACCATAGTACACTATTATGTTATTGGTGAAGAAACTGGGACTCAAAGTAGCTTTTAAGCATCATAAAGCTAATATTTAAATCAAGTAAGTGTCATCTTTGCAGCTGTGGTACGGTAAAAATGACAGAAAACATGCTCAGTAATAAAATATAGCGAAGGAAGATGGTTAAGTATGTATGGAAAGGCCCAGGGCCCAGACAAGCAACTCCGACAAAGAATGTTCCCATGCTAAGGTTTGAGGGCAATAGAAACAACACAGGCAGAACTCAACATATAGAACGCCAGCAGACCCCTAAAACCAGAGAGGAAGTATAAACTACCTAACCCAAGAAACTTCAGCACAACCCCAAATCTAGATTTTTGCCTAAGAAACAGAAAAATAAAAATAAGAACGATTTCTCAAACTCTCCTTCTGCCCCAGTCCTTCTGTCTTTGAGTTTTCTGTCAATGCCTACTACTGCTTGATTTATTCCTAATGAACAAGGGAAATGGAAGTCCTTCTAACTAGGGGTAAAGGAATAAAAAGGAGGAAATCAACATGGAAGCAAACAAGTGTCAGTAGGCTTCATTGTGTTACATAGAATAAGAGAGTGTGCACATATCTTCCTTGAATAATCAACAGGTCCACTGCCAGTGCATATGTATGAATAGAAGGCTAGAGAAGAAAAACAATGCAACAGCATAAGGATATGCGAGCTAGGCTAAGCTGCTAACATCTCATTCAGAAGGAGGACAAGCAGAGGAGTGACATATAATGTAAGTAGCCTTCTTAGGCAGATAACAGTCTGGAACCACAAAGAATGTTATTGAGAATACTGCAGACCTGTGTGTAACAAAGAAGTCCCTACAATGGTTTTAGCAAAAATGACAAGGGAAATATGACAGAAAGCTATAAGCGATTATTCATTTACTATGTTCTAGCAAGTGTACTCTGTGATTTATATCTAAACATTATTCCAGTTGATTTCTCATGACAATTCTTCAAGTACATACCATTATCTGGCTATCTAGACAAACTGAGAATGAGGGGATTAAATGAAATTCCCACAGCTACATAATGAGCAAACAATAGAGACTAAACTAAACTGATAAAAATTTATGTATTTATGAGCACAGTGTTTGGGCCCATGTATGGCCTATTCACCTTGCTATATTCAAGTTACCTGTGTTGTTAATTTAGTTTATCTGAGTGCTAGTAGTGGGAACCAATTTATTTGGGGTTCGTTGATAATGTTGTTATTTAGTAGAACATTGATCTCTCCTTCAGCTCCTACAAATCAAATCCCCCAGTCTCATTCCTAGCTCAGCAACAGAATACTTCTTGCATCCTTCTTATTTCTCCCTACCCCAGCTTCCAGTGGATCCTACCAATCTTCCCTTCCTAACCTCTCTTTCCCCACTCATGCTTTAGCCCAGCCCCCAACTCAACAGGAACTCCCTGGGATCCTACCAGCCACTCCTGCCAGGGAATTAGTTAGGCTAACAGCAGATCTTAACCTCTCCTTCCATTTGTCCAAGTCTTATTCCTCAGTCTCATGCCCAGCTCTTTTGGCAAACCTTCTGCTATGGCCTCTCCTCACTCTCTGCCCCCAACCAGGAGACTGACTAAGCAGATCCTGGTGGAATACCATGTATTACCCTCTCATGAAGCCCCCTCAACTACTGACAGTCCTTTCCCATCCCTTAGTCTCAGGATCCAACACCCAGAAACACATTTGACTTTGAACCCCAAGGGCCCACACCTATGTGGACCCAGAAAAGATTTTCCCATAGATAATACATAGCCAGTACACTCTCCTAAGAAGCAGGGAGGAAACAGAAATGGAAAGAAAACAAAAACAAACAAACAAATAAAACACTCCCAAAACAAAGACCAGCACCTAAAATTACAAACTCCCCATTCCCAGACGCCTAGAAACCAGTGTAAAAACACAGTAAGAGGCAGCAAAATGGGTCTGTGCTAGAGCCCCATACTCCACAGCGGAGCCTGAATAGTCCAACATAGATGAAGCACGGGGAAAGGATCTTTAAAAAAGCCTTTATGAATATTACAGAGGTACTTAAAGAAGAAGTAAAGAAGTCCCTTAAGGAAATCTTGAAATAATAAACAGTGGAAGGAAACAAATAAAACCATTCAAGACCTGAAAGTGGAAGTAGAATCAATTAAGAAAACTCAAACTGAAGGAAACCTAGAAATGAAAAATTTAGGAGCTTGAACAGGAACTAGAGAGGCAACTTTCACCAACAGAAAACAAGAGACAGAAGAAAGAATATCAGGCATGAAAACATGATAGAAGAAATTGATACATCAGTCAAAAAAATATCTAGTCTCAAAATCTTCTGGTACAAAATCATCTAGGAAATCTGGAACATTATGAAAAGACCAAATCTAAGAATACTAGGAATAGAGGAAGGAGAAGAAACCCAGTTCAACAGCTCAGAAAATATTTTCAGCAAAATCATAGAACAAAATTTATTTAACCTAAAGAAGGATATGACTATCAAAATACAAGAATCATACAGAACACCAAATATATTGGACCAGAAAACAAAGTCCCCTCAGCACGTAATAATCAAATCACTAAATGTACAATAATCCCTTCTCCCTCTCTTCAACTGAACTCTAGGTAAAGCCCATTTTCTACAGTAGAATACCTTGCTCAGCCTTGAAGCAGTGAGGAGGGGCTTGGTCTTGCCCCAATTTGGTATGCCAGTCTGTGTTGACTCTCTAAGGAAGGCCTTACTCCCACTGAGGAATGGATGGGTGGGGCAGAGAGATAGGGGGAAGTGGGAGAAGAGGAGGGAGGGGGAACTGTATATTTAATAAGTAAAATAAAAAAAAGAATTTTAAAAAATATTAAAAAAAAAACTATACCTGACTTCTCATTGGATACTCTAAATGCCAAAAGGGCCTGGACAGATGTGCTGCAGACTCTAAGAAACCACAGATACCAGGCCAGACTACTATACCCAGCAAAACTTTCAATCACCATATGTGGTGATATTGTGTTCCCCAATATATTGTACACCCTAATAAACTTATCTCAGGTCAGAGAACACAACAGCCACTAGATTTAGAGGCCAGACAATGGTGACACATACACACCTTTAATCCTAGCATACTAGAGGCAGAGATCCATCTGGATCTCTGTGAGTTCAAAGCCACATTAGAAACAGCCAGGCATGGTGAGACATGCCTTTAATCCCAGGAAGTGGTGGCAGGAAGCAGAAAGGTATATAAGGTGTGAAAACCAGTAACTAGGCTGGTTAAGCTTTTAGGCTTTTGTGCAGCAGTTCAGCTGAGATCCATTTGATTGAGGACTCAGAGGCTTCCAGTTTGAGGAAAGGAGATTAGTGAGGAATTGGCCTTGGTGAGGTGAGGTTAACTGTTGCTTGTTCTGTCTCTCTGATCTTTCAGCGTTCACCCCAATACCTGTTCCAGGTTTGTTTTTACTAATAAGACTTTTTAAGATTAATGCTACAACCATAGGTGGAGAAAATAAGATATTCCACAATACAATCAAATTTAAGTTATATCTGTCTAAAAATCCTGTTCTACAGAAGCTGTTAGATGGTACACTCTGACCTCGAGAGTTTAACAACATCCAAGAAATCACAGAGAATAAATAATTCCAGATCAGCAAAGTCAAAAGAAGGGAAGCAGACTCACACACACACACACACACACACACACACCACCACCACCACTACCACCACCACCAACAACAAAATAACAGGAATCAACAATTATTGGTCATTAATTTATCTCAGCATGAACAATCTCAATTCCTTTGTAAAAAGACAAAGACTAACAGAAGGGATAGGAAAACTAGATCTACCCTTCTGCTGCATCCAAGAAACATACCTATAGAGTAAAGGGTTGGAAAAAGATATTCCCAACAAATGGACCTAAGAAAGAAGCTGATGTATCCATTTGAATATCTATCAAAACATACTTCAAACTAAAACTAACAAGAAGTGATAGGGAAGAAAAAATCCACCAAGAGGACAGTTTAGTTATTAATATCTGTACCCCAAACACAAGGGCAACATTTGAAAACTAACACTGCATCATCTTAAACCACAAAGGACTCTCACACACTCCAATACCCGACCTTTACCACAAAAAAAAAAAATCATTTAGAGAAAAACTAAACAGAGAAATGCTGTTTATTTCAATATTATTAAGCAAATGGACCTAACAGATATATATAGACCTTTCACCCAAACAAAAGAGAATATACCTTCTTCTCATCACCTCATGGAACTTTTCCTAAAATTGACCATGTACTTGGACACAAGGCAAATATCTCAACAGATACAAAAAACTGAAATAACTTGATACATCCTATATGACCATTATGAATTAGAGCTAGATATCATCAACAACAGAAACAACACAAAGCTTACACACTCATGAAAACTGAAAAACTCTCTACTGAATGAAAAATGGGTTAACACAGAAAGATTTTTTACAATTGAATGAAAACAAAAACAAAACATATCCTAATTTATGGGACACAATAAAAGCTGTTCTAGGAAGCACTAGTGCATACATAAAAAAGGGGGAATGGTCTCATACTAGCAGCTTAGCAGCATACCTGAAAGCTATAGAACAAAGAGAAGAAATCACACCCAAAACGAATACATTGGCAAGATCAATAAATCTTGAGGCTGAAAACAATTTAAAAAAGTGCAAATGATCAATGAAGCAATGAACTGATTATCTGAGAAAAATCAATTAGATTAAAAAAGCTTTATGTAAATCAACCAGAAGGCAGAGAGAGAAGATCCGAATTAACATTAAGTTAGAAATGAAAAGGGGACGCAGACGTCATCACTGAGAAAATCAAGGGAATCATAAGACCATAATTTTAAAAACTGTATGCTACCAAATTGGAAAATCCAAAAGAAATGGGGTGTGTGTGTGTGTGTGTGTGTGTGTGTGTGTATGTATGTGTGTGTGTGTGTATAAATATATACCAAAGTTAAGTCAATATCAATTTTAAACAGACCTAAAACCCCTAGTGAAATGAAAGCAGTCATGAAAAGTCTCCTAACCAAAAATAAAATAAAATAAAAATAAAAAAGCCCAGGGCTCAATGTCAATGCATCTAGCACATAATTCTACAAGATTTTCAAAACAGAATTAATGCCAATATCCCTCAAATTATTCCTCAAAATAGAAACAGAAGTAACATTTACCAATTGATTTTACGGGGCTACAGATTCCCAGATATGCAAGCCACAAAAAAAAAAAAAAAAATGCCCAACAAAAACAGAGAATTACAAACCAATTTCACTTAAAAAAAAAAAAAAAAAAACATACAAAAATTCTCAATAAAATACTAATTAATTGGATCCAAGAAAACATCAAAAATATCATCCACTATTATGAAGCAGGCCTCATCCCAGAGGTGCAGGGATGGTTCAACCTACTTAAATCAATAAATGTAATCTACCACATAAACAAACTGAAAGACAAAAAACACATGACCATCCCATTAGATGCAGAAAAGGCCTTGGATAAAATCTAACCCCACTTCATGATAAAAGTCCTTAAGAGATTAGGGATACTAGGGACATACATCTACATAATAAAGGCAGGGTACAGCAGGTACATAACTAATATGAATTTAAATGGAGAGAAGAACAAAGCAATTCCACTAAAATAAGGAACAACACATGTTTATCCATTCTCTTCAAATTTATTCAATAAATAGTTGAAGTCTTAACTAGAACAGAAAGGCAACTGAAGGAGAGAAAAATGATGCAGATTCAAAAGGAAGCAGTCAAAGTATCTTTATTGGAAGATGATATGATAGTATACATGTGAGTGACCCCAAAAATTCCACCAGGAAACTCCTATATCTTATAAACATTTTAGCAAAGTATCTGGATACAAAAATTAACTCACAAAAAAAAAAAAAAATCAGTATCCCTCCTATATAAAAAGGTCAAACTGTCTGAGGAAGAAATCAAGGAAATAGCACCTTTCAAGATAGCCTTAAGTAATATAAAATATCTAGGGTACTCTAACAAAGCAAGTGAAAGACTCTTTAAGTCACTGAAAAAGAAATTGAAGAAGATATCAGGAGATAGGAAGATCTCATACATTAATGGATTGATGTAGTGAGTGTTGGTTATGCCATGCCCTGAAGCACCACCCCTAGTTCAGCATTAGGTAGCTGCTAAGTACCTGCCCCTTGGATGTGGCCACCAGAGACCCTTAAGACCTGGAATATACTGATGTGTCCTCTCTTTTCTTTGCTACCTCGTGGTTTTGGATGCTGGTGTAAATTAAGGCAGAGCTCTCCTAAGAACTGTGTTGGACCATGCCCTACTCCTCCAGGATTCTGCAACCAACTCTTTTTTTTTTCTGGTTGTGAGTAAACACCCTAATAAATTCCTTTGACCATCAAATAGGCTCTGTGGCTTTATCCTATTATCTGGTACTCAATGCGGGGCACTAAAATGTAGCCATAGTTTTCTCCAGTTCCACCTGGCCCTGCAGTTCTGTAGCCACTTATAAAATAATCACTTAGAGGTTTATATTAATTACCAACTGCATGGTCTATGGCAGACTTCTTGCTAGCTAGCTCTTTTCTCTTAAATTAACCCATTCCTATTCATCTATATGTTGCCACGTGGCCATGGCATTACCAGTCTGCTAGCATCTTCTTCCTCCTTTGGCAGTGGGCTGATGTCTGCCCCACTCTCTTTTTTTCTCCTGTCTCTCCAGCTCAAATGTACCATCCAATGTTCTGCCTCACCATTGACCAAACAGCTTTATTTATCAATTAATCAGAGTAAAACATACAGATTGACGGTGGGACCGTGGGGCCAGGCAGAACTGAAGAAACTTACAGCTACAGATTACTGGAATTAAAAGAGTAAATTGGCCATCCTGCCAAATGTAACATGCAGATTCATTGCAATCCCCAACAAAATTCCAGCACAATTCTTTACCAATTTTGAAAGGAAACTTCCCAGCATCACATGGAAACACAAAAGACCTAGAATAGCTAAAGTAATCCTAAATAATGAAAGAATTGCTGGAGATCTTATAATTCCTAATTTTAAATTGTACTACATGGCTATAGTAACCAAAACCTTATAGTATTGGCATTTAAACAAACATATTCATCGGTGGAATAAAACTGAAGACCCAAACATAAGTCCACACACCTACAGACACTGGATTTTTGATAAAGAAGCCAGGAATACACTGGAAAAAAAACCAGTGCCTTCAACAAGTAATGCTGGTCAAACCAGGTGTCTGCATGTAGAAGAATGCAAACAAATATATATTCATCACCCTTCACAAGACTCAACTCCAAATTAGCCTCAACATAAAAACAGATACACTGAACATCATAGAAGAGAAAGTTGGAAATAGCCATGAACTCATAGGCACAAGAAAGTCTTTCTGAACAGAACACTTTTAACACAGGCACTAAGATCAACAATTAATAAATAGGATCTCATGAAACTGAGAAGCTTCTGTAAGGCAAAGAATGCTGTAATTCAGACAAAGTGGCAGCCTACAGAATGGGAAAAGAGTTTTATCAAATACACATCTGAGAGAAGGCTAATATCCAAAATACATAGAGATCTTGAAAACTACATATCAAGAGAAAAAAAAACAATTAAAAAGTAAGGTACAGATCTAAACAGAGAATTCTCAATAGAGTAAACTCAAATGGCTGAGAAAATTTAAGAAATGTTCAACATCCTTAGCCATCAGAGAATGCAAATCAAAACTACTTTGTGTTATCATCTTACACACATTAAAATAGCTAAGATCAACAAAACAAGTGATATCTCATGCTGCCCAGGATGTGGAGCAAAAAGAACACTTATACATTGTTGGAGGGAGTGCACACTCATACAGCTACTATGGAAATCAGTGTGGTGGTTGCTTGGGAAGATGGGAATCAATGAACTTCAAGCTCCAGCTATAGCACTCTTGGGCATATACACAAAGGATGGTTTATCCTACTACAGTGAGTCTTGCTCAGCCATGTTCATTGCTGCTCTATTCATAATAGCCAGAAAGTGGAAACAACTTAGATGTCCCTTAATAGAAGAATGGTTAAAGAAAATGCAGTACCTTTATACAAAGGAGTTTTAGTTGGCTGTTAAAAAAAATCACTAAAATTTCCAGTAAACAGATAGAAATAGATAACAATCATTCTAAGTGAATTATCTCAGACCCAAAAAGAAAAATGTAGTATGCATTTGCATACATGTACATATTAGCTATTAAGTCAATGATAACACATCTACAGTCCATTGAACTACTGAGAGTAGATATAGAGTAAGGAAGTAGAAGAAAAAGATAGATCTCCTTAAGGAAAGCATATAAAATAGAGAGTTATGAATGGATAAGGAATACTGGAATGGGAGGATCAATCAGGGATAGTGACAAGAAGGGATTCTAGGAGGAAAACAGTGAGAGGCAGATAAACTTATGGTGCATTTAAGGGTTAGTATAGAAACCTAATACAGTACAAACTTCCTAAAATGTACAAAGGCACTCTAAATGAAATCAGCAAATAATGGAAGTGACAGAGTGCCAATTGACCACTTTAATTTTGGTAATTTAATCTGTACTGAGTGTACAAGTTTTTTCACAGTAAATTATGTATATTTTACTTCTATACTGGCTCTCATCTGTCCCTCTCCAGTCATTTCCCTACCAAACCTGAATTCTTTCTTCTTCTCCAGTTGATGATTACTTTATAAAGACACTCTGTAGAATTGTAAATTTTCTAATGTAAAATTTAATAACATGGAGGCTCTTTTGAAATTTTGGTTGAAACCATTGGGCATCATTGTTGGGTGAATATATATAAAGAGTTTGGTATTTTCCATCTGCAAAACAGTGACATCCAGTTGAATTCACACCCTACATATCCATGGAATCATTGATCTTACAAACATGTGGCACTCAGTGACTCAGATAGAGTCAGAAATATTGTTAATATTAGTTTAAAAATGATTCCTTTAAAATTATCATTCTATTTGAATGCACAATGGCTCAGTATTTGCAGTTTTACAGTAACTTTTGATGGTATCAGGTCTGCGTCTTCTGACAATGTTAATCCGCTTGACAGAATCAGCCTTGACCCAATCGGCTGCTGGAACTGCACAGAAAGTAGATTTGACTCCTTGCCATCTATCACTGTACAATCATAGTTTCTGATGATATTCATCTTTATATAATGTTAAGCCAAAACACTGAAATTCATTAAACTGTCTTAAATATTTTTAACTAATATTGAAACCTGTATTTCACAATTGTTAAATGCTTTGATGGTTCCAATGACCTCTTGTAGAGTATATGACATTTCTATAATTTGTATCCATACAAGTTTTTACTTTCCTATGACTTCTGTATCCTCCCTAATAGTTACCAAAAACTCCAAATACCATTTAAACTGGCAAGAACTAAAGCAAAAAGGTGTCTTTTAGAGAGTATGCGGCCTGCCTGAGCACCATCAGGTCATAGAGCAACAGATTAAATGACCTCCTGTGCTATATTCTTCAGGGACTGCTAAATCACAGAGATAACCAAGCAAAGAAGATACAATGAGATTGGTGCCATTATCTGAACTTTTAATGGCTTTCTGTGTATCAAGTTGAAAATTGAAAGCTCCAACAAAGATCCCACCAACAGCTTTCCTGCCTCTCACACTTTTCTGCTTATGATTCATTCTTAAGATACTTTCAAAGGCCAAGAGAATGTGTTTCTTTGTAAATCCAAGAGTACTTTTAAGTAACAAGAGATATAATCACAGATTTTTTTTTTTAAACATGAGAGTGGAATCAAAGAAATAAAGTTGGATTTGAGGTTAGATCAACCAACGGAGTACCCAAAAAGTTTAGGGGAGGTGTGGCAAAAATGTGATTTTTTTTCAGTAGAAAGAAAAGTAGATTTGTAGTAGAAACATTCATGCTAACAAAATGAAAAATGAAGAGAGAAAGTTAAAGGAACGAGTAAATGAAATATACTGAAGGGTAAATTAAATTATCCTCAAGGACCATGCATATCATCTAGAAATAAATATGGTTTTAGTTAGAATAAAAAGCAAATGTGGAAAGAGGGGAGAGCCCAAAAAGTAATCAAAGCCCAGAAAGGAGAAAGTGTTCAGCATAAAAATTATGAGGTAAAGAGTAGCACTGAGAAGACAGAATGAAGCTAAAAGGGTAAAAAATACGATAAGAAAATTAAGGGTAGAAAATGAAAGGAAGATTGCACAGGAATTTGAGATAAATCAGGATCCTTTCACATTGAGAAGTAAGAAGGGGTCAGGGCCAGAGATAATGGGACCTCCATGAAATGGAAAGCATAATTTATTCACTGAAGTGGTAGATATTGCTATCAATTTTAATGACTTCTTTGCATCAGCATTCAGACAAGAGCATGTAAAAAAAGATATTAGCAAAGAGACACGTATTTGCATATATCAGGGAAGAAAGATGAAATAAATATCAAGCTAGAGCAATGAGGAAGTTATTAAACTATTTAATTTCTGGCAAACTATAGAAAAAAATGGAACATGAATGTGGATTTCAGACAGCAGCATCAATCACTAAGACCTGTTGGGTGCCTTTTAAAACCTCATACACTTCAAGATGCTGAAAAAGAGCCAAAATTTCTAGACTTTCTTATCTTTGAATCCATGGTCTGAAATAATTCTTAACATCATCATATACTGACAGCATATGTATAAATTTAGCAAATCAGAAAATTTTGTTAGCTTTCTCTGACAGAATTTTTGTGTGAATATATACACATATACACATATCTTAAATTTAAAGTCATTATTCTTAGCAGGGAAAAAGAAAAAACAATCTTTTTGCTTCCACAAAGAGTTTTGGGTTTTGTTTCATTTTGTTTTTTTCCTACCTCAACAGAGTACCCACTCACAAAGTCCTTAAGGCAGTCATTCATAGGACCACTGCTGCGTGAGAGATGAGAACACACACAGAGACAGGCAATGGAGTACAGCACATGCTGCAGCCAGCTCTGCCTCATGCTGCCTAGCAGTTTGAAGAAGCCAAAACTCTCACATCAAATTATCCCAGCCAGAGACTCTCATACTCATCCATAGCCTGATGGGGAATACTCATTAAAAAAGCACACTTTCCCCATCCTAAGCAATATACAGCTACATGACTCATTAATAAGCATGAAATCAAAGCATTGTCTTCTTCCATGAAATGAATTGCTCCAGCATGGTATTTGTTAACATGTTGCATGACTGGATTCCTGTTTGAAAGATCTACCACTGAAGACCTCATAAATTGCTGAGGACAGGGCTAGTCTCAGTGCTGATGAATTTGATTCCACAGAAGAACGCAAGGATGTCTGGGAACTTGGAGCACTGAGTGAGTGCTTGCTCAGCGCTTCCAGCTGGATGTTCATGATAGTGGACACCTTGTTTCTCATGTAGTGCTCATTTGAGTTCTATAAAAGATGTTCAACAAAAAAATCTGTATTTATCAAGTAGTAAATAGCCACATAATTAAGGTGATAAATTTTCATTTACTCCCAAGGTGTCATGAATATGGTCATTGACCTAGGACTCAGAGAACAAACTTCCATATTCTGGCAGAAAGAAGCCAAAATCCCTAAGAAATTTTCTGTGTGTTTCAGTGCTGTGGGCAATAATGGCACGGAAGTGAATTTCAACAGCACTGACTTTGGAAAAAGAAACAACAACAAAAAGCAGAGATTTCACATCTAGCTGGAATAATCAGAAAACAGTTGGTATTCATTGGGATACAGAGCACAAATCTAATCACAGAATTTGGGATGCCTTTGTGTTCCACAAAAGTCAATCAATAAAGAGAGCTAAAACAAAAATGTCAGAACTGGAGAGCAATGGGAGAATAATTTATGGTGGGAATTGTATGACTAAGTGTTTTAGAAATTATTCGAGAACAAATAATGACATATTGTATTTTAAGGGAAGAAACCTAAGTGGTCTAATAACTGAATTGAGATGATTCAGGTTGGTGAAGCTAATCTAGATCAGAATCTCAGTTGGTAACATTGGGAATGGAGACAACGCTACCTGAGTGAAGAGTCATCATGGAGGAAGAGGCCACACCATGCAGGAAGGGAGTGGAGAAAAGGCAAACATGGAGAAATTAGACAGAGAGTTAAGACTACCTGGGAATATGACTAGGTCACACTTACAGACAATGATGGGAGAAGCAACAGAATAGATAATAAACTAGACTTAACAATGGCAAGGTTGAGATGATAAGCAAATTAACAAGACAAAATGTATATTCCCTAAGATTGTTCCATTATTTACAACTCCATTTCTATTCAGTGATAACCAATATAGGATCCTCAAAGTATGAAAGTTCATATAACTTTAAACTTCCTTCAAGAAAGCATTTACATAAACTAGTTGAGGGGTTATGACAAAATTCTTTGAAGGGAGGAATACAACACTGAAAACATTCACAAAAATATAGATCTGAAAATAATTAGATAAATTTATAAATTCAGTATTCAAAAACAATAGCATAAATTCAAGATGACTGGGATGTAATTTCAATCCTCTACTCGTAACGGTTTATACTCAAGGTCACTCCTTGAAATACTGCTTTGGGTCAAGAGTTTGGTGAAAACAAAATTTCATCCTTCTTAACTCTAACCATGAACTCACATATCTGTCCTCTAAAGTAAACATCACAAAGTCTTTGAAAGACTCAATTTTAGCTACATGAGTGTTTCTATTTGTCAAGGTAGAAAACTGAGAAGGTTAAAAATCAATGATCTTCAAAAGAAATAAAGTCTTAAAAGTGGCTGTGGTAGAATTCCACATTTAACTGATCTGAATTCCACATTCAGTGAATATAGTATATCCACATCTTGCTTTGTTATGCTGATTCAACAGACGTCAGTTTATAGAGATGTCAGTCACTGTTAAAAGTGAACACAGGAAAGCTGTGCTTGCCAGTGCTCTCCTGGTGTCCCAGGACTAAGGTGGTAGCCGCAAAATGATCAGAAGTTCAGTGTCACACTCAGCTGTGCAGGGAGTTGTAGAGGAGACAACTCAGGAATTAGACTATCTGCTGCTTTTTCAGAGGACTTGGGTTCAGTTTCTAGCCCCAACACTGCAACTAACAATTTTCTGTACTTCCAGTTCCAAGAGATCCAATATGTTTTTCTGGCCTCTACAAGTACTAAACACATGTAGTACAATTACATGCATGCATGCATGCATGCATCCAAAATCATTATGCATGTTAAATGAAAACAAATAATTTAAGAGACAATATTGGATTATGCAGAATTTTTTTTATTTATTTTGTCTGATATTATTTAATTATAACACACAACAATTTGCATTGGTTTATTGCTACCTAATTTTACTATTCATTATGTAATATAATTTTAAAAGTTTGATTTAAAAATATTTATTATGAGAATCAGAGAGATTGCTTAACAGGTAAAGTTTCCTGCCACCAAACTATCTGAATTTGATCCCTGAAATGTAACCATAAGGAGCAGTGCTAGACCAATTAGGTGGTGAGAATCTGAAATTTCCTGTAAATTAATATCAAGTCCCACACAATTACTAAATTCATTTGTATATGTGAATAATTATTTTAATTTTTATTTTATCCAGAACCCAACTGAAGATGTTTGGGATAGGTATTTAATATACATTGAAATTACCATTAACATATTACATTTGAACTAAGGGAAGATGACACTTTGTTTTATTTCAAATTTTACAAAGATTACACTCTTATATTAAGAGTTCATCAACTGACTAACATAGGCAAGGTTCCATAGAACATTTGAGCAGTCAGCAAAAGTATATATATCAAATTTCCATATTATTATATTGTATTCTGGCCATTTATTCCTGACATTCATGATATTCATAACCAAACTTTAGAAATTAAAAACATAGCATTTTCTGAGCTTCAGAGATGGCTGAGAGGTTAACAGCACCTCCATTTCTTCAGAGGATATGAGTTTTCCCAGCACTTACATGGCAGCTCACACAACCTGTAACTCCAGTTCTAGGACATCTGATGCCTCTAGACTCTACAGGCACTTGTATTCATACACACACACACACACACACACACACACACACACACACAAACATCCCACCCCAACACATAATTAAAAGTAATAAAGATAAACCTTTAAAATGTATATAGAGTATTTTAATAGTCTTTTTTCCTAGTTACCTTTCATAGTAACAATATTATGTTGTTTCTTGTTTAGTCATTATGGTAGTGAGATTTCTATTACTAAACATCACCTGAGATAAAGAACTTATAAGAAGGAAACTTTGCTGATTTTCAGAGTCTCGGTCCACGGTTAGCTGCCTCTGTGGCCTTTGGGCTTGTGACAAGCCAGCACATCACGGCAAGGAATTCATGGAGAAGTGAAAGTGCTTCACTTGCGGCTGCCAGGAAGGGGAAAAAAGAGTAATGAGGGGTCTCCATGGCACCCCTGCCAAGAGTAGGCTTGCAATAACCTAACTCCTTTCAAGAGTCCCACCTCATCAAGAGTCTATCATCTTTTATCCTGCTTTACCAGATATGTTAACAGAACCCAGTTCCCAGATCAGTTCCCACAAATAACATAGCTCTGTGGACACATCACCTCTTATTACAAGTTTCCTCATTCTGCCATCCACTCTGAAATGAAGAACTGATGTCTTCTCCCTTGTTACCAGCACTAGTCCTGAATTAACGCTAACTCTAGCCCAGTCACACTGAGTTCCCACAGCTCCTTTGCCTGGGAGCCTTTTACCACATGTGTGATGGTGTACTTCTTTAATGGATATGCTGGACTGTTAGATGAAAACAATCTCTCCCCAAACTCTTTGAGGTCACGAGCTATGGAGCAAATGACAACTCACACAAAGAACGTGAAACTGCAAATCTAATAAAGACTACCAATGTTCTGAGGGAACACTTCCGAGCATTTGACTGTATTACTGAGCTGAGGGAAGAACTCCATTAAGTCTTTTTATTCCTAGCTACATAATCAGAAAACAGTCGTCATTAGTTGGGATACAGAGCACAAGTCTAAACACAGAATTTGGGACACCTTTGTGTTCAGGAAAAGATAATCAACAAAAAGAACCAAAACAAGGAGGTTTTAGAAACCTCTGAAACCTCTTTCACTTCATTTCATTTAGAAATGAGCATTGAAATGAATTCTTTGTGGTCTTCTCAGACCTCCTCTCTAGGTCTAAAGCACTACTGTCTAGTGCCCACAGCTGTGAGGAAAATGGTGGCTAATAACATAGTCAGCTTGCTCTCCACCTAGATCAGAAAGTGTGGTAGTTTGAATGAAAGTGGCCCCATAGGCTCATAGGGAGTGGCAGTATTAGGAGGTGTGTCCTTGTTGGAGTAGGTGTGTCTTTGTTGGTGGAAATGCAGGCTTTGAGTTCTCCAATGCTCAAGCCAGGCCCAGAGTCACTCTCTCTTCCTCCTACCCTCCGATCCAGATATAGAACTCTCAGCTACCTCTCCAGTGCCATGTCTGCCTGCATGCAACCAAGATGATAATGAGCTAAACCTCTGAACTGTAAGCTAGCCCCAACTGTTTTCTTTTATAAAAGTTGCCTTGGTCATGGTATCTCTTCACAGCAATAGAAATCCTAACCAATACAGAAAATGAGGAGTGGAAATGTTGAAGAAAGACTCATATAGAATCTTCATTCATTTTTTCATATTTTATGTTTTAGTTCATAAAATATAGTGAATAATTCTACTCTAATCATCTCAAAGAATGGAAGAAAATTATGTTTAAATAGGTTACTTGAAGTACCTAGTACATGCCCATATTAGAAGTTGTTTAGGCAACACCTAAGGGCATGGATCTGAGGTAACATTGTCCTGGTTTTATATTTTTATCACACCATTCAATATGTAACCTTGGGAAAAGTGGAAAAATACTTAAATGTTTTCAATCACATAAATTTGATGAAGGTTCTATGCTTGAATATAAAGTAACAATTACAATCTAGTAACAAATTGTTGAGAACATGCATTGACTGTTATTCAGTTTTATATCATATTGCCTAACGTAACATTAGAATTTAATAAGCATAAAGTAAATGGATAATAATTTGCCATAACAACTTAGTTTGGTACTATGTCTAGTCTCATTAGGCAGAGATGAAATGCCATGTTATGTAGGTTTATGTAGGTTTCCCGGTGCAAGTGAAGAACTGGAGGACATTGAAGAATGCCAATGAGGAACCAAACAGTAATCTAGAAACTCAGATTTTTTGTCAGGTAATTATGAAGTTACCTACTCATATTGCTATTAAACTTGAGGATCACAACCTGTTCCCTGAGTCAGTTCCAGCCACTGTTTCTAAATAAGTCAATAAAAGGAGTAAAGTTCATAGTGGAAAGAGAAAAAGGAGTTTTGTTCAACAGGTCCACTTTGAGAAGACAGAAAATGAGACCCAACCCTTTCAAGTTCATCTTCTGTTTGGAGATAAAAGTTAAAATTCAGGACCATGAAGGTGCACATCTATGCTGTCTCTGACAAAGTCAATGTGGAATTTCACTCACCATTGATGCACCATTGTCTGAGTTCCAGTCTTATTCTGTAAATTCATCTAATGATTTTTTTTTTAGAACTGTAAAAACTCTTTTTTCTAGGAGACAATTTCCCCCCATGGTGGTGCATTTTCCTTCTTACAGTATGAGGTTTCTGGGGATATTTTCATCTTGGGGATCCACTGTTTTAATAGTCTGGTAGTCAGATTGAAAGACACAAGTGTTTCTGGAATATTCTCATTTCTGCCATGCTGGTTATAATATCCATGCTGTATGATTTGCAGACTTTTGTCATTTTGATATTTTTACTGTACTGTTTCTGTTTATATTGAAAAATTGTATTAAGTTCATGACATTATTAATTCTCATGTGGAATAAGGTAATTATGTATATCTACTACATATTGCAGAAGACATATTCAAAATAATACCTATTAAAAAGTTTTGTGCACACTTTTTTGTTACATATGGCAATATCAAATTGTAAAAACTCTTTCAACCTATCTCCTCCAATCTGCTAGCATTTTTTTGTGTAACTGTATTGGAGAAATTATTTTGGCCACTCCACGTAGTTAAAAGGATATTTATTTAATGGCGTAACTCACAAATTAAGTAATGGGTAGGTCGCAGGGTCTGGGGAAGGTGTAACGCAGTCCAGCGGTGTTTTCCGGAGCTCTGCACAGTCAATCTGCACCGGTCAGCGTCCCGGCACCGAGAGAGCGCCCAGACAGAGCGCTGGCCCATCCAGCTCTCGGGTCCGTCCCCCCCCCGTCCCCCCCCGTCCCCCCCCCCCCCGCGCCTCCCCTCGCCCTGCCTCGTAGGCGTGACAGTTGCCAGAGTCTCAATGGGGGTTGGAACTTCCCAGAACCAAGCTGGAATGGCTACCCACTACATAACTGTGAGCCAGAAAGGATACTGTCAAAAATGATGCAATTATAATTGGCGACTACATGTATTTTCTTTAGGACATGTGAACAAATGTCTATGCACCCTAGATAGAACATTAACAGCAAATCAAAAAAAAAGAAACTAAAAACACAGAGAAACAATTATAACCAACTGTAGCCCTATGAATCCCCAGGTTTTATTTGGTGTGGGCAGCTTACAGTCAGCTTAACAGGACAATGGAAAACACACAGGTAGTTATAGACATAGAAGCTGTTGTGTCCACATGTCCTCAGAGATGAGGAGGGACCTCATACACAGTCCTTGTAGCATGATCACCTTATTTGCAGCCTCATGAACCCATTTGTTCCTCTTCATCTCCCATAAGAAAATATCAGTGTGATTGATCTTGGAAAGGTCTCCTCCAGGGAATCAAACATGCTTCAATTTCAACAAAGCAATAGTCATATCATGCTCAAAGGACAGTGTTTTATCACATCTGGCCCACATACTTACCTATAAAAACATACTTTAAACAAAAATCAGAAGATCAATTTCTTTTTCAAATGCATTGGAGGCCTCAGTAATCAACCTGAATACTGCATTGAGAGATAATATGATGCAAACTTAAAAGATTAAGAAGGAATAAATTATCAAGATTAATCTGCAATTCATTTTGTCTAGCACACAGCTCTAGAGCTCAGAGTCAGTGTTCTTAATTTGAATGGGTTTACTTTCATTTAATTTCATGGAGTCACTATTTAAAACACTAATAGCTCCTCTCTATTATTATCCATCCCCCATTACAATTTGTGATGCTAATGTTTTAATGCTGAGACCAACTGCCCCTCCCTGAGCACCACGTTTCATATTTGGCAAAATAGCAGCTTGTATCTTCTAGGAGTGAATCAGTGTTGGGCTAATGTTGTTAATAATATCATGCAAGGAAAATTCAAACTACAATAAGGCTTTGGACAATAAAGATGATTGACATTATGTCACTTTTTTAAAGTATGAATCTGGGAAATAATTACTTTTTAATTTCCTTTAATAATTATAGAATTTTTATGTTTAACTTTCTTATTCTTTCTTGAAAGAATTTTTTAAATTTTAAGTTGAATTTTTTCATACAACATATTCTGATTTTGGATTGTCTTTCCAACTCTTCCCAGATCATCTATGCTACCCCCCACTTCCTTTATCTTTACCACTTTACATACCCTTTCTTTCTCCCTCTTATTAGAAAATGAAGACATCTAAAAACAATAATAATAAAAATAAGGAAGATAAAGTAAAGCAAACAAGCCAGAATAGCATAAAACAAAGAAACAAACAGGAAAACAAGGAGTCAAAGAAAAAGCACAAGAAACACATGCAGATGCTGAGACACACACATTCAAACACAAAGAAAACAAAACTCAGAAACCATAATATAAAAGCAAAAGATCTGTAGGCATAAAAAGAAATAGTGACATGACAAAACGTTCCGAAATTACCATTGAGTTTGCTGTGTTGGCTATCAATTGCTTGCTGGGCACAGGACCTGCCCTCAAGTGCAGCTTGCTTTCCTACTGAGAGTTGGTAAAACTAATTTTTCCTTTGTGGGCAATAGCTTCTAGGGTAGGCATGGGGGATTGAGCCTATTCCCCACCACCACCATTTGGACCCTATCTGGCTAACACCTCTGCAGGCCCTGTGTATGCTGCTACATTTTCTGTGTGAAGTCATATGTGCATCAATCCTGTTTTTGTTTTGTTTTGTTTTTATTGCAATTTTTTTCAGAGTATTTCCTAATTCTGGTTTCCTCACCCTCTACTCCTCCCAGTTCTTCCCCACCTCCACCCGCATCTAGATCCGCACCCTTACTGTCCCTCCTTACAAAACAAGTAAAGGAAAATAAGATAAAATAATATAAAACAAAAGCCAACACATCCCAAACAGGACAAAGGAGCCCAAGAAAAGGCACAAGAAACAGATATCGATGCAGAGAGCCACTCATTCGAGTCTCTCAGAAACCCCAGAGAAACACAAAACTGGAAGCCATTCTATATAAACAAAGGGGACTGTAGGGTGAAAGTGGATAAAAATAGATGAAAAGGAAAGAAGATAAACGTTAACGAGAGAAAAGACAAAGCGCTGGCAGAGCACTGTGCAACCAGGGACCTCAAAAGACGCCAGTGAGTGCGTTTTCTTTTGGCTGTGTACTGCTGGGCATGCAGCCTGCACGGTTTCCCCATTGAGAATCCTTGGAGAAAACTACATTTTCATCTGTAAGTAGTTTTCACTTGGAGACAGCTTCTGGGTTATGGATAAGGGGTATCTCCATCTCTCCTTTCAGCTCCAGCATCTCATCTGGCAAAGGCCCATGTAGGTGCTGGGCCTGCACCTCAGTCTCTGTGGGTTCATATGTGTGTAGGTCCTGTTGTGTTTAAGAGGTTTTCTTTTTGTCCCTTGGTGTCTTCCACCCCTTACACTCTTTCTACCTTCAGTCTTAATGGTTCATAATATCTTAGCATCCCAGCATAACAAACAAACGTCAAGTATCATTGTGTCTCAAGAGCTGTGGCGACATCATGTTAACAAGGAGGCTAATATTGAAATGTCAAAGAATAAAAACAGTTATTTTTCTCAAAACACCTGGAATAGATGCTGTAAGACCTACAAATTCTAGAAACTGAGGGAGCACACCTAAGAAATGGTCATTTAGAAATCTTTTTAGGTCCATGGGTGAGTTGGGCATGCCAGTAACCCAGGACTTAGGACTCAGAGGCAAGAAGACCATGAGATTGAGGCCCATTAGGATTACACAGAAGTGTGAAGATAGCCTGGATTACATAGACAGATCTTGTATCAAAAGATGTGTGCTTACACACATTTATATTTGTACCTTGTAGTATTGACCTATATTGGCTTATTTTAATGAATTGCAAAATTTACAAGGACATTTTTTCACTCTTAGAGTACCTAAAGCTATCAATTATGATTCTAAAATCTTGAACACTAACAAGTAAAGGTATACCCCTAAAAAATGGTAACTAATAATATGAAGTTACATCTACAATAAGCTGTGTGCATTAAGCACATTAAACACCATTATCAGTGTTTTACACCCTGTCTTAATTGCTAGTCACACAGACAAAAATACTATGCCTCAGAAAAGTTAATTTATCCACAGTAATTATTTAAGTGGTGAACTGGTGTTTGAACCCAGGTTACCTAACACAGCATTTCTTAATCCTAAACATCCTTGAGAAGTGCAAAAGGCACTGACATCAAGAATGGGATATAATTCCAGACCATTAAGTTAAAACACACACACAATTTGTGGAAAGTTTCATTGAGTCAGATTTTCATCTTTAATTCAGACAACCCACTGAGATGTAGACATTTGTTACAGCTTCCCTACCGTTTCAACAGAACTTTTTAAAAATTGGATTTCTGAAAAGAAATACTGCAAAAGAATAACTAGATAAGAGAAATCACTTGGAAAAAATATATGTAAAATTCTTATTTTTGAATACAATTGTGACAACTTTTAACAGAGCCCTTTAAGAGTCGGTCTCAGCCATTTTTCTCACACTCATCTGCAACAGCAATTGTTCAGAGAATCAATTGCATGCATGGGAAGACTGCTCTCCATTGACTTGAAACACTAAGTAATTATCTCATTCTGTCCCACCAAATCTGCTCAGCAAGTTAAAATAGACTCAACTTGATGAAGTATGTAATTTGAAATTCTTAAGTTTGTAATTTGAATGATTACTTTTCCCCATAAGCTGCTTAGAGATTTTTTCATTTGTAAAAGCTAAAACATTTGGCTATGGAAACAGCATCAACAGAACTTGTCATGAAATCCTTTGTTTACTAATCATCTCCTCCTGATAATCTAAATGATGATTAGTCTTGCCTCAGTGAATTCTTTACTCTTCTAATACACATTTAGTTTAATCCCTGTTACACATTCTGATTTGTCATAATTTGAGAAGTGGAATTGAGGAACAATCCTTTCAAAGCCCAAAGTGATTAAGGCAAAAGAAAATATTTTAAATGTAAGAGAAATTGTTGTTTTAAAAAAGTATATTTAGCTGTGTCCAGATGTCATATATATTAGCGAAGTACTTATGTAATTTAATCACTAACTCAAAAATTAATTGTAATGGGAAAGTATAATTCAACTAGAAGATTTCTTTGTCATTTAGATTTACAATATATTCTATTTTCATTAAACATGAAACTTTTACAAATTGCAATAAATTATAATAAGAACTATCTCATTTAAAGAGCAAGGTCTTTTTATGCAAATACATATTTAGAAAAGAATGGGGAAGAAAATGATCTATAAATACATTTGAAAAATACTTTTCAGAAAATTAACATTATACATATAGTTATAAAGAGTATAAATATGAATATACTATGATATAAATAAAATATAAATAGCATACAGTTTAAAGAGTATGGTTGAATAGACAGAGCTAGACAATTCTCAGACAATATGAATTTATTTTGACAAACCATTTGTTTTATTTTAGGATGAAGCACACATGTATCCAATGCGAACTTAGCTATTAATTTCTTGATTCTCCAGGCTTCCTTGGTCCATGCAAAGGTGTTGTTTACATCTCATTTCTCTAATCCAACTTTCCATTGCTATCTGATTTCCTAGTCCTGCTTGTAACAATTCACCTTTCTCTCTGGAGATCTGGAAAGACAGCTTAGCAGGTAAGAACACTTACTTTAAAAGCAAGAGGATGTGACTTTGCATCTACAATACCCACATAAAAAGGTAGACATGAACAAATGCTTGTAGCCTCAATATTGGTAGGTGGAGACAGATAGATCCCAGGAGCTTACTTACTGGACAGCCAGCCTAGCCAAAAAGGTGAGCTTCAGATTCAGTGAGAGACTATCAACAAATTATGATGGGTGAGATTGAGGAAAGCACCCTGTGTACTTTGGCCTCCATATGTGCAGACATGGGTGCAAATACCCAAACACACGTGTGTGCACATCCCACACCACACACACACACACACACACACACACACACACACACACACACCCCTTAATAGAGCTGTCTCCAAAAATTACTTTTCTATGATTCATGTCAGAGACTTGGGCTATTCTGTTTTGTTTTCATCTGAATAACTAAAGTATTAGAAACAAAGGCATTAGATAAGAGAAAAATAGACAAATTTTCAATGTTTAGGAATCCTCTACTTTAAAGATAATCACCCATGTGGCTGTTATGATTGTCCTTTTCTGCTGGATTTATGGGCTTCTTGAGGATTGAGACTTACCATGTGGGTTAAAAAATGCTTATCTTACATGATACCCTACAGAAGCAATGAGAACCTTGATCTTTTGAGCTTTTTTATTTTCAGTGTTTGCCAGTGTTCATTTCATTGCTTTTATTTGTTTCAATTATTTCACTGAGCTTGAAAAATACAGAAAAATCCATTGTATTTTCTTTGGCCCATCATGCTTCCCTGCCACATCTCAGCACACAATACAAATAAATATGAACCTTAAAAATAAACGGTATTATCTAACCATCCAAGTAAGGTAGTGATAAAAACCAGTTAGTGGTGAGCATGTGAGCTTTCGGCCTCCATGGTGCATGGTGCTGTCAAAGGCAAGTCTTGTCTTGAACAATGCCTTGCTTCCCTAGGTCATTGCTTCACACATGACATATGCAAGCCCAAATCGGGGAGTGAGCTGTACAATGGGAGTAGATGCGTGAATACATATCACCCATTCTGAGAAAACCAGTGTCCTTCTACCAGTAATGATGGGTGAGTGCCACCTGCCTGGCTAATGAAGGAAAGAAAGAAGGTGGTTTGTTAGATTGAAGTCACAGCTCAGCTTGATCAGAGTGCTAACACACTTGCTAGGGCATATTTTGTTTTAAAATTGTGAAATTCCCTTCATAATAGAAAACATTAAAGCCCCTATGTGATGGCAAACTCAAGAACATATAAAATTGCATGTTCTTAATCTTTTGGTTTTACAATCATGGTAACGAAGAAACACTTCTATTTTCTGTTACTAGTAAGAATATAGTTCTGAAATTCATAGTAATCCGTGTCAAGTGCCCCAATAGTAGCACTTCCAATAAGAATGATATGTTGTCATTTTATTTGTTTTATAGAGCAACTTTCATTTAAGAACCCCACTATTTGGATTGTGTTATATTGATCTTTGGCTCATTATTCTCATTTTGAAGGAAATAAGACATAGTACATCCCTTTGAGGATATTTTTGCCCAATCTGGGAAACAGTAAAATTCCTCAAGGACAGTTTTATTGCCATTGGGATTTCACTTCCCTGCTTTAGACAGACTCGGCTCTGACAACCTCTTTAATCAGTTGCCCTGGATCTACTACCATACCCTACATACTGACCCAGCCTCCACCAGCTCACCTATAAGCTGGATGGCTGAAACTCCTGTGAAATTCAGCTTCTCGGTAATGTGGGACCTAGGAGACATCTGTCCAGATTTTAAGTCTGCTCACATGAATAGCAGATGGGCACAGTGTAATAATGGTAAAAGTCAAAAGCACATGCGAGAAAGGGAAGGGCTATAAACATAGCATGTTTATACATATTATTTAATGCATAAAAGCATGGACTATTAGATAGTCATGAAAATTGGCCAAAGGTTACATTCTCTCTAACCTGAAATGTGCTGCATAGGTCCAGCTGAATTCTATCATGTACATATAAGTGCCCATAATCACTAAATCAATAAGTTCACAAGTAACAGAAAATATTTTTTAATTCCTTCTAGGGACAACCAAACCTCATCTGCTAGGATTAGCCAGCCACCAAGCTAAAATGTCTCCATGATCTCTTATAAACTACAAAGAAAAGAAAAGTTCTTTTCAGATATATGAGTTCTAAATATAATCTAAATCCCTTGTGCTTTAATTTTGTTGTGTAACAAAAAAACCTACTGAGTTGCCTTACTTACAATATTTGCTTCTGCTATAACTTGGTTCTTGGTGATATGCAAGAAAGTTGTGATGAAATATAGACTTTAACAATGAAATAAAGACCTTCATAGTGTTTGGAATGCTTTATAAAAATATTGAGGTATAAAAAGAGAGAGGGGGAAATTTATAGGGAACAAATGAAAAAGAAGATTACAATAGATGTCATTAGACAGGAAGATTCTGCAATAAGTATTAATAAAACATGACTTCAGCCTGTTTGCCTGTAGCAGGAGTGCAGTCATACAATCAGTAAAGTAAAGGTAAGATTACTTGGAGGGCTATGAGAAGTCTGTTTTGGTCATTAGACTTTGGAAAAAGAAGGTCAGAGGATTTATGTTGAAGAAGAGGTTTAGGGAATTGGCAATGAAGTTCAATAGTAAGAGATATATTGTCAACATAAGAGGTAGGAGAGAAAAATTGAAAAAAAGGACTGTTGGAAAGTCAGGAGCCAGGGGTGTTTTAGTTATGAGACAAGAAAAGTCTAATTTAGGCCCAATGTCTACAAATAAATCAGAGCTACAGCAATTACAACAGGAGCCAGCTGAGTGATTTGAAAGGCTTAGTCAAAGTTGGCAGGTCTATAAAGATAAAGTTAGCTTATTCTGACAGTTCTTTGATTTCAAAAAGACAATTTGACAAGTCTGCCATATTAGCTCTTTCAAAATATTATTTTTTCATACATTAATAGATTTTATTCTGGATTTTTCTTATTAATAAAATAATAATGTTAAAAGGAATCAATAATTAGCTAAAGATAATAATAAGCAGTAATAATCCTGTCCTTCCTGCCAGCTTTTATTCTTTTTCAATCTTCCTTAATATGGAATTAGGAATATAGCAATAATGAGGCTGGGAATATGGCTCAAAATTAAGAGCATTTGCTGCTCTGCCAAAGGACTCTAGCTTGGGTCTCAGCACCCATGTGGGCAGCTCACAGCTCCCTGTAACTCCAGCTCGAGTATCCACCATCCCATTTTGTCCTCTCAAGCACACACACACACACACACACACACACACACACACACACACACACACGGCAGATATTCGTACAAACACACACATACATAAATAAATAATTCTAATGTTAAAAGACAGTGAATTGCTAAGTAAATGCATATCATATTTCAATATTAGTAAATAAAATTTTCCTGGATGTAGTAGTGCAGTTCTATGGTGAGAGGAAGAAATGAATGAGGCCGAGATAGCCCCCATTCGCTGTTTGCCGCAGTTATGTGCTTTGGGTCGTTAGGGTGCCACTGCATTGCCGAAGAAAGAAAGCTAAAGACATGACTACTCAAAAGAACCTGCCTATTCCTGTCAGGCACAGATGAGAATATCAATGCCCAATGATTGCCAAGTTTTACATTCATTTGTCCCAGGAAATGAAGCCACTCTTCCCATTTTCAGTGTGTGCTCCATCAAAAGCGCCCAGTGCTCACAGCTCCTTCTTCCTGAAATGTCAGCTCTCTGGCTCCTCAGTCCCCTTGGCTGATGTCATCATGCAGGTGATAATTCATTTGCCTCCTTCTCTGCTTGTCTGGAGCTGAACGATGCGGAGTGGCTGCCACATTCTTCTCCATCTCTGACCCCCAGCACTGCCCTTTGTTCCTACAGCGCTTTCTCACATTAACTGATTCTTTAATTTTGAATTCCACCTACATTTATCTCCTTCCTCTAGAATGTAAGGCATACTAGGGACATCCTCTCATCCATAACAATGACTCAACATAAGAAAAGCATGGCTTACACATTGTTGACAATTAACACATGCTGTGTTTAGCTTTTCAAAAATACCCGAGGAAAAAAACTACTTAAGGAAAGGAAGACTGACTTTGGTTAACACTTTGGTGATTTGACTACTCCTCTTTGTTTCTGGAGGAGTAGTGCTGCAGAACATCAATAACAAAAAGTGAAGCTGAGCTATTCTCCCGGAGAGGCAGAAGCTAAGAGAGAAGCAGAGGGTCAAGCTTCGCTATGCTTTTCGGAAGACTTTCCCTACCTTACATCCTTGAATTGGGTTCTATCTTCTAGTAGCCCATTCAACTATGAACACATAATGGATGAATCCATTAGTGAAACTAACATTCCATGATTCAGTCACCTCTCAGTGGTCCCAGAAACTGGTGACCAAGATTTTTCATTCAACATGTGATATTGCTGGGTGAACATTTCATATTCAAACTATAACAATAATATCGCAATGAAAAAATATTAGTCTAACTTAGACTTTAGGAAAATAAACAACTAAATTGAGAAATCTGTGACTTTTTTTTTAATGCATCCTATTCTAATGGTGAACCCAAATTCATTGCTTGCCATTGGGGAAGAGTGAATTGAAAACAAGTTGTTAGGAGAGCTTTGCTTCTTAAGCTAGGAAGTAGAGGAGACAGACCATCTTAAACCAAGACTGCCTTGCTTCGGGGAGGCAGGTAAAAGGCTTATATGTGAAACCTGAGCAGTACATCAAATAGGCAAACACCATGCAATGTAATTACAACTCTCCTAGTAGTTACACATCTTTGCAAGTCTGCTTTCTAAATCTAAGGAAATATTATTGTCTGATTTTAGTTTCTTACCCAAGAATATCTGATTTTACAGCTAGTCACAAAAGGCATCATTCCCAAAGGCCTGGGAAGGTAGGAAAAGACTACATTCCCTTAGACGATCAGTGAGATAAAGAAAAACAACTTTCCCCTGGAATATAGGGGAAAGAACTGAAAGGAAACTGTTTCTAGAAATATCATGACATGAATCATTTCACAGAAAAGCTTCAACTATTAAGGTGTCTTTAGTCAAGGCGAGGGGTAGGAGTTGTCTATAGCAAAGCAAGTAGGAAAAAAACATATTGCTTGGCTACATAGCCTCCAAAATTTAATCATGTTGAAAATCAATTAAAAACAAATGGAGCAAGGCATGAAGATACATGGCTGTTACTCTCACATTTTGGAGGCTGAAAGAGAATGGCCTGGACTTCTAAGCCAGTCTGGGCCACATAATGAGACCTAGACTCAATGAAGTAAAACCCAAGGTGTATTAGTTACTTCTCTCATGGCTGTGAACAAACTCCTCACAAAAGCAGTCTTAAGAATGAAGGCTTTATTCAAGTTTACATTTTGAGGAGACATAATCCATCATGGTGAGGAAGATGTGGCAGAACTTGAGGAAGCTGATACACCATATCCACATTCAGGAAGCCAAGAGTGATGAATCTTGGTGCTCAGCTGGCTTTCTCTTTGTATGCAGTCTAGAATGCCAATAAACAGTATATGACCGAATTTAGAATGTCCCTTGCTATCTTAACTAACCTAATTAGATAATCCTGCAGAGGCTTGCTTCTTGGTGACTCTAAATCCTGATAAGTTGACAATCAATATTAACAACGTCTACCCAGATCTTTAAAGGGCTTCCTTACCATGCTTTGTCATGATCCCTCTGACTAAACTCCATGGTCATGAACTACGAGTGCTGACGTCATTCAGGCAGCTCACATCTTTGACTTTACCTGCAGCCATTCAGTCTTGGTGCAGGCACATCTCTGTTGCTGGCACTGTTTCCAACCCCCTTTCTCTAGACTCTGTCACTAATTCAGTCTGGAAAGGTCTTCTTCCCTAAAACAACTGCCTGCATTTCAAAGACAGTCCTTACTTGCCAAGAATTGTTTTTCTTTGTTAGTTCCACCAATTTGAAGACCAGCAAAGACATAAATAAATAAATAAATAAATAAATAAATAAATAAATAAATAAAGAATGAATGAATAAAATCAATGAACTTCCAAATGTCTGTTAATCTTCTGACCTGCCCCTTGAAGACCTGCCCAGCGTCCTCACCTAAAGTTCCCGTTAGAAAAGAAAACTGGCCCCCACCATTTGCACGAGGTGTGCATCCTCAACCCTGTGTCCCCCCTCTCCTCTCTCTTTCTATCAAATAAACTCATTTCCTGCTGTGTGAGTGACTAGTCGGTGAGTGGCTAGCAACCCGCATCTACCCAGCATGTTTCCCTTTCGCGTGGGACACACTGGCCCCCGCCAGCCTGGGCCTCGGGCATGCAATATCATAACATTGCCCCATGCCACTCTTTGATTGCTGTATTTTAAAATGAGTGGCCACTAAGACTGACTCCACGAATATAAAAAAAAAAATTACTAATCCTGGTTTCTGTGATAAACACCATGACCAAAATCAGCTTGGGGTAAGGTCTTATTTCAGTTTACATTTCCCAGATTACAATCCAACATTGAGCGAAGTCAGGGAAGGAGTTCAAGGCAGGACTCTGAATAGAGGATCCCTATTGTCCAAAGGGAGCTGTCAAGTGTAAATTATAACTTTATGTAACAATTTATAATCAAAGTCAGAATCTCTTGCTTTACCACAAAGGTTTATTAAAATAGGATGAAAATGACATTTGATAAAAGTTTCCCTCTAGGAAAATGAGGACACCTAATGTAGCCTTACAGTTTATTCTGCTGTTTCCAGAATGATAAGCACCTTTTTTGGAACATTATAATAAGTATAAGAAAAAGGAGTCTGGGTGAAATGTCAGCTCCACAGTAAAATGGGCATTTGAACAAGCACAATTGAGATTTAATGTAAAAGAAACACAGAAGGATCTGATCACAGAATTGCTCCCAAATCAAGATTTTGATAATTCTCTATTTTAAAACGTCATTAGAAGAACTGACTTTCTTTCACTTTTTTTTTTTTTTTCAGTTTTAAGGGACATTAAAACTTAATAGCTGGCTTGACTGTAGATAATAGAGACTTCTATCATTTGTTGGAGAAGTAGAAATCAATATAAAAGCAGGAGGTTACAGTCACAACAGAGATCTCAGTATGGGGCTACTAAGGGAAAGGATATCTCAAATTCTGACAGAAAAAATATTATAAAAGTCTCTACTCTTTGAACTGCTAGAGATTCAGTCTATCTTTTTAGATAATGTGTCTTAATTGGATTTTTTTAAATAAAAAGAAATCACCTTTAGAGACCTTCAGAATTTTTGGATTTACTTAGGTTAGGTTTTAGTTGTGAATATATCTTTTCACAAAGTATAATGTGTCATCTTGACCTTTATTAAAGATTTAAATATTTTGAAAACTTTTAACCCATTTCAGCCAAATTGAATTTCAAAAAAAAAAATAATAAGTAAGTCTAACAGCAAAAGTATTTTTGCAGATGTCTGGATCTGTGGATCTGAGCTCACTGAAAGATATATTTATCTGTAAATAAAAATTAATTTGCACCTGTAATTGAATAAACTATAGTAGTAGCTGTAGTTTATATATAATTTTCTTTACAATTATTTTCATCCTATAAAAGCTGTACTTCAAATCTGACAGATAGTTATCAAACTTAGATTCTGAGATTAAAAATAAATGGTACTGGCAAACTCCAAGGCATCATGCAACATCTTAGTGTCACCTGGCTAAGGCTAGTACCAGCTTCCTAGGGAAAGTCATTGGCATTCCATCCCTTCAGTCTTAAACTTGATATTTAGAGATCAGGAAAGCATCATAGGTTGTGCGCCTAAGAATAGGCCAAGAGAATTCGATATATTGGTACATACATGGCTTAACAGTGACAAAGATACTGGACTGCACGTTAGACAGAGGCGTGTGCTCCACTTTATCACTGTAAGTGTGTTTGTTCGGTGCGGCTAATTTGGTTTCTGCTTAAATTAGATTATGACAGGTATGATAAGTATGATAT
Source organism: Peromyscus leucopus (assembly GCF_004664715.2). Taxonomy (NCBI): domain Eukaryota; kingdom Metazoa; phylum Chordata; class Mammalia; order Rodentia; family Cricetidae; genus Peromyscus; species Peromyscus leucopus. The sequence goes on along the minus strand of NC_051064.1, from coordinate 1,228,186 downwards.
GATAATTTTTCTTCTTACCATCCCTTAATAATTTAGGACACATTATAAAGAAAAACACCAACTCCTCTTATGTAAGACAACTTTGATTTTATGCCAATACATAAAATTAAAATTTTTCCATCTGGTAACATGCACGTTAGCTCCGTTTTAAAATACAGCATTTCATAAATATTATAAGTCCTTAGATTGAATTTTGTGCCTGTAAGAGGAGGCATAAGAACAGAAAATACACACATTTGCTCTCAGCATCAGCTTTAGTAGAAAACAAATCCATAGACAATATGCCATCTGTCTCCTAAACCGTGTGAAGAGCAAAGCTTTTAAAATCCAGCCGCCACTAATGTGACATGGTGAAACATTAATCACCCCCTTAGGCCAATATAATTGTAGCTCCATGTTAATTACCTAACAATTAACAGCAGTAATTTCCAAGGGGCAATCAATGAATTAGCTTGTGATTTTCCCACAGATTTTGGTCCCACACTGCCAATCTGAATGCATTTTCAACTCTGCACCATGGTTCATCAATGACACTTCTGGCGTATGAAATAAAAATTCATTTGCACCCTTACTAATTAGGCTGGAATATATCCCTGTGTGCATTGCAAACTCTATTCATTCCTACAAAATCTCTGCCACAGGCATTTTTCCCCATTTAAAAATTCATTTTCTATTAAATTAGAAGGTCACCTAGCAGGGAAAATGTACTAATCAAGATTTTATCACTAACGAATTAAAGATTTTTAATAAGCAAGTTTAATTAAGTTATCCTAACCAGTGATAACAGCTATTTACAATGTATTGGGATATGCGCATGTGCACTAGAGCATGGAACATCTGAGTTCCATGGAACCTGAGCATGGAACCTGCAGATTCTGTATCCTCTATGTGAAGATGGATGTTGAGTAGGCCCACAGACAGCTAAAAGTTTCAAACCCAGCAGTTGGTTTTAAGAGAGATGAGCTAAAGTTAGTTTCCTGTGCTGCAAAAGACATAGCATGATTACACTAATAGAACATTATCTTCCACTGACCTTGTACTTATCTTAGTCATCACATGAGTATATTGATTATATTTTATCTTAAATGTACAAAGTTGTAGTTTGTCATTAAGGTATTTAGATGAAGACTAAAAAGTGCATCCCTCTGAGCTGGACACCGTGGTATGCACCTGCCATTCCAGTATTTGTGAAGTGGAGGTAGATGCATCAGAAGTTCAAGGCCACTCTCCACTAGACAGTGCATACAAGAATGGTGGATGCTATAAAGCACTGCCTTAAAACAACCAAAATGTGCTTCTGGGCAGCTCTTTATGACTCTCCCCTTTCCTTTGGGCAGCTTTAGTTAGATCTCATTGACTGTGATTGAAAGAGACAAAATGAAAAGCAGAAACAACCTATTCATGAAATTTAAATCCTGTGCCATTAGAATTAGCACAATGAAATCTTGGGTCATCCTAATCTATCTAGCCCAGGTTGTGAACTGCCCCCTTTTCCAGTTATCCATACTTATGCTATACCCACATTTTAGTCATCAACCATCAGATTGACTGTCACAGTATTACATCATTGTGTTCAATAAATTCCTAATTTACTTAATGATGTCTACTAATAGACCTAAGAGTACAGACAATTCAAAAGTCTCAAAGAATACAACCTTGAGTATTTTGACATGCAAAGCCTTTCACATTTCAATCCTTTTTCCTTTGATTACCATTTAACACATTTCACAGAGATGGTGACAAAATCTTTGTTATAAGGTATTCCTCATAAAATCATAGAATTTTTAATCTAAAGAAAAGATGTGGAAAGGTTAATTTAAAAATGAAAGAACTGCAGCTAAGTGATGTAAATTGACCTATTTATGACCACACCACCAGTTAATAGCAGACAGATTGACTGACCTAAGAAGCCTTTGCCCTTTATAACACATTATGCTGCCACACTGTTAGTAATGTCATTATTTTAGTCATTAACGTCATATTTAGCAATAATTAATACATTTTATAAAGAATTTTAGGAGCTAGCCTCCTGCCTTTCTGACCCACTCATTATTTTCCACCATTAACTGCTAAGTGGTAATAGAAAGAACACAATAATCCCTCTTCAGTTCTGCATGATAATAAATGCCCCCAGAAACCTTCATTTATTGGCTTGAAGGAAGCCTTGCACTGGCTGTAACTTCCTATCTTGAATTCTCTTCTGACAGCCCCTAGTATCCTCTGTATGTGGGGCAGTCAGGCTTGGCCCTTCAGAGTGAAAAACTAAAGCCAACTGTATCTCTTTGTTGACTTTTTAAAAAAGAACACATACAGTGTCATAGAATTGTCAAATACAGAGACAATGTATTTATTGGGACATTTTTACAAAGTGGTCTGGATATATCTGCGGACACATCATAATCTTTTCCACATCTGTACTCTAACACAATGATCCCCAAGCATCCTTGTTCCTGCTCAAAGCAACATCCTCTCAAGACACCTCAAAGCTAGGTTCACCTTTTCCTCTCCTTCCCTCAATCTCTTTCCCCCTATCTTTCCATCCCTGTCCCTCCCTTTCTTTTCCCCCATCACATTTTTCTCTTTCTCATTACAACATTTTCATAAATACATCCCATAGCCTTGTTGAATTTACTTACAGAGTTTTCTTCTTTGTGTTAACATGTGCAATGTCTTTTAAAAGTCACATTTCTCCTCAAACTATCCCTTTAAAAGAGCTTATTGCATTTAAAATTCTGAAATTACCTTAAATATCTTACTTGGTTCTTGGTATCTTCTAATAAAATGTAAATACTATGAAAACAATAGTTCATCTATGTAGTTTTTGCTACTATATCTTCTCTTGGATGTGGTACATTGTGTATGAGAAAAATAAATACATTTTTGTTGAATATAAAATAAAATTATTAATTATTTAAATCTTCCATCCACAAAATTAGACGCATTAAAATCAGATTTCTTGCACATCACGTGTGAACTCTGCTATTCCCTCCTTTAGTTATTTACCTCTGCTTCAGATTTGTGCTATTTGTCATAGTAGTAAAATATTCCTTAGAATGATAAGAAAGAGAGCAGGGAGTGATGTGGTCCTTGTCAACCCAAGGCTTTAGTTTCTAGAGAAAAGTCTTATTCTCCCAATAAACACGTTCAATAAAAAGCAAAATCTCATCTCTCGGGTGCTATCAAAAACTAAGTATAGAAGTGAGAATACATAGATATTAAAAATTTATCCAGCATTGACAGGAAAGACTTCTCTGGGTATGACCACTGAGTTGCTATCTGAATAATGAGAAGGCATTAACTACACATGTAAGATGTGGTCTATGGTTTATGTGAAATATTTATAAAGAGCTGAAAGTGGCAAGAAATAGTGGAAAATCTAGGTGTCTAGAAAACTTAGCCTCTATAGAACTGGGTGTAGTACCAAGTCCTCTGGATGTGTGGCCATGATGAATAACTTGGCTTTATCCTAAGAACACTGAGAAATCATTAAAAGGTGTCAAACAGAGGCAGCAAGTAATATAACCAGATTTTCCATTTTTATATAACACAGAGACTCATGAAGAGTTGACAGACAGGAAGGTGCAGGTAGATCAGCTGGGAATGACATTCTAGTATTCCAAATGACAGATGATGTCATTCCATGCTAGGGGGATGGGGTGAGGTGATAAAGTGGATAAAATTGAAGTGTATCTTACAAAAAGCATCCAACAGGGTTTGATGATGGAGGTAGCCATCAGAGAAATAAAAATATCAGTCCACTCATACTTCACAGCAGGAACAACACTGGCAATCTCTGAGGTGTACAAATAGATCAGCTGTTTGTGGGGATGCTTTCAGAAGATCATGTGCTCAGTTTTTAACTGTTAAATAGGCCATGTTTTTCAGAACTCTAGGAGAAAATAATTACACATATGAGTCTGGGGTCCGAAGGGAATGTCTGTGTTTAAAATGACCATTAAACCCTAGGTATGGGGACTGGTGACATGGAAAGATTGAAAGCACTTGAGACCAAGATTGAAGGTCTGAGCTTGGTCTCTGGGACTCACGTGATACAAGAATGGAACTGACCCCAATAAATTGTCCTCTGACCTGTGAATACATTTTAACACACACACACACACACACACACACACACACACACACACACACACACACACACACTAAATAAACAGATAAATGTAGTAATGTAAACACTGGGTATTGTGAAACAATCCTTTTGTACAATGAGAAGATGTGTTGTTCTCATTGGTTTAATAAAGAGCTAAATGATCTATAGCTAGGTAGGAAGAAGTATAGGCAGGACAGCCAGTAAGAAAGAATGCTGGAAAGAAGAAGGGTGGGGTTGCCAGCCAGAAGGAGAGGGAGCAAGACATGCAAGAGGACAAGTAAATGCTAAGAGTCATGTGGCAAAATGTAGATGAGTAGAAATGAGTTAGTTTAAGTTATAAGAGCTAGTTAGAAACAAGCCTAAGTTATCAGTTGAGCATTTATAATTAATAATAAGTCTTTGTGTAGTTATTTGGGAGTTGCCTGGTAGGACAGACCATTCTGCCTACAAATGGTGTCCAGAATCTGGGGCCACATACATACACATAAAGCCTGAGAAAATTATTTAAAAAAAAATGTTCAGAACATAGAGTCAAAGTGGTTTCCTGGTGACCACCTTCTCTCAGGTAGGCTAGATGCTAGCAGCAAACAGAGGCACAGCTCTTTTGAGAGGACCTACTAACACACTCTTTAATGTGGTTCACGAGAAGTGGGTAGCACACTACTTGGTGGCGTGAAACTAGGCATAAATGCCTAAAGCAGCATGGATCCAGAAACTTTCCAGAGTTAAGGCAATAAATGTGGCTCTCACCAGTACTTCTGCCATGAGGCTAGGCTCTCAGGGAACTGGGAGGGGCAGGGTGAGGGGGGAGCCAGCTACCAGTGCCATGTATTAAGCAGATTCCAGTGAGGTGGCTGACATAGCAGTTTAAGATTTGTCTCATGGAATTAGAGAACACTATAGATGCTCAATAAAGACAGATCCAGACAGAAAGACCTCCAAACAGGTCACAGTGTGTTTAAAAATGTACATAGGCTTTATAAAAAGAGATAAAAAATATAGATAGTCATAGGAAAAAAAGTTTAAAAATAATATTAAAGTCTTTAAAGAAAAAAGAAAAGTAATAATTAAAAAATAAGTCACATAGAGATTGTGAATACACAGGGAATATGGATTCTGTATGTTATTAAAGTTGTACTAACTTTAAATTTTTTAATTGCTGATGAATGGGCAATAACTGTTGAGATACATTAGATTATGGATGCTGCTGAATTAAGCCAACCTATAAACTTTTAAAACAAGTGTTTGGATTTCAACATGGAAGTCAAAAGGTGTGTTGCTTTGGGGAAAGGGGTTATGCTTTTGCTCCCAAAGAAAACAAAAAGTTATGGATTTGTTCAGGGTTAAAGAAGATAAAGTTTGATTACTGGGGATGTCTTTCTGTATGCTGTGGATGTGTTGCTCTGATTGATTGATAAATAGAACGCTGATTGGCCAGTATCCAGGTAGAAAATATAGTATAGGAGGGATAAGCAGAGAGGAGAATTCTGGGAAATGGAAGGATGAGTCAGGAGACACTGCCAGCTGCTGCCGCCAAAAGAAGTAAGATGTAAAGTACCGGTAAGCCACAAGCCATGTGGCAACTTATAGATTAATATAAATGGGTTAACTTAAGATATAAGAACTAGATAGCAAGAAGCTTGCCATGGCCATACAGTTTATAAGTAATAAAAGTTTCTGTGTGTTTATTTGGGTCTGAGTGGCTGTGGGCCCCAGAAGAACTGGAAAAATCTCTAGCTACATTTGATCAGGGAAGACACCCTGAAAATCCTGACTACAGACATAAAGAAATAAAACTTCTAAAAAACAAACAAACAAACAAAACTAAGGACAGCTGACATATTTTATCTGCTCAAACATTCAAAAAAAAAAATCTCTAACTGACTTGCCCACACCACACATTCCATACTTGTGTTAATATAGATATGTATGTTACTGTTCTGTTAAAAGTTTATGTGTTTTCAGCCGGGCGGTGGTGGCACACGCCTTTAATCCCAGCACTCAGGAGGCAGAGGCAGGTGGATCTCTGTGAGTTCAAGGCCAGCCTGGGCTACCAAGTGAGTTCCAGGAAAGGCACAAAGCTACACAAGAGAAACCCTGTGTGTGTGTGGGGGGGGGGGACAAAGTCTTTAAGCTGGGCGGTGGTGGCGCACACCTTTAATCCCAGCACTCAGGAGGCAGAGGCAGGCGGATCTCTGTGAGTTCATGGCCAGCCTGGACTACCAAGTGAGTCCCAGGAAAGGCGCAAAGCTACACAGAGAAACCCTGTCTTGGAAAAAAAAAAAAAAAAAAAAAGACAGAAAGAATGCTGGGAAGAAGAAGGGCAGGGTTACTAGCCAGATGGAGAGTGAGCAAGACATGCAAGAGGACAGGTGAATATCATGAATCATGTGGCAATATACATATAAAAATGAGTTAATTTAAGTTATAAGAGCTTGTTAGAAACAAGCCTAAGCTATTGCTTACAACTAATAATAAGTCTCTGTGTGGTTATTTGGGAGTTTTCTGGCAGAACAGAATATTCCACTAAATCTGGGTATAGATAATACAATATTGTGGTGAGGGAATAGAGAGAAGAGGGCCTACATATGTGTTTATTCATTTTCGATTCCTTTTCTGTTCCTATCTAGCTTTTAAATATTTTATAAGTGTACAGCAGGATCATTTTGGTTGTACTGTATCCTCGATATCCTTCATACCATCTACCAGCTGGGACAAAAAGAAAACATTCATTATTGAAATGTTATTGAATAAAAAAACCTTGGGAAATAGTTCATCACTTCAACTCTTTGGTTTAGTCACTTATAAGAAGCTCCACATACATTACCAGGTTTTCATGAGGGCTACAAGAAATGAAATGAACAAAGGACCTGGAAAAGTATCTAGAAGACAGCAGTGCTCAGTGTCTATGTGTCTCTTTTAATCCTCACAATTGTCTTTGGTCAACTATCATAGTTTCTAATTATTATTTTTAAAGTGGTAATGAATACAGAACACATACTTATGTCTGAGATAAGCTAATATCAGTTGTGTAATAGACATTTCCATTATTCTTTTCTGTAAAAATGAATTCTAGTTGCATGGTAAAAAGTTGTAGCCCCACTTTCAAAGAAAGGTTTTGCCTTTGACCTGCTACTGGGAATAATCTATTGAGCTCTTTGAATATCCCACCTGATGTTAGTGCCTTTTTTTTTTCTTTTTTAACCAAAGGCCTAAGATATATCAGATTGTTTACAGGTTAGATTGCTGTCCCTACAAAAATGAAATTATAGAATACCTATGTACATTATCTCACTTTAAGTCTTACAAATTTGTGAGATAGTTCATTTTCCTTTTAAAGAAAAAATTCAAATTTCTAATATTAACATAAAGTTCAAATCCACCAGATAATAAGTGATAGAGTTAGATTTTAGTATAAATGGTAGGACTTTTGAACTAAAGATCCATTTTAATCATTCTGAGATCTTGCAACCAATTCTAGTTAATCACAGTGAGTTGAACACAGAGACAGATAAAAAAATCGAATCTCAGGGAACACTTCAACTACTCCTTCCTGTGCTACAGGAATACTTACACAGTGGCAGCTTCATATGCTCTTAAATGTGTAGTGAAGGAGAACTGAGACGCAAATAGCTTCCTCTAAATCCTCCATGGTCTCCAAAAGGGTAAGTCCATCCAGTACCCAGTGCCCTTCCTCATGAATCCCACTGGCATTCAATGCTACAGACTTACTCATGTTTACTTTTCCTCCCTGCCTAGTGAAGGCTCCTGCTTACTAACAATACTGCTTCTGTGTCTTCAAAGCTCCTCAGTCTCTTCACTCTCTTAACACATCTCAAGCAGCTTCCAGGCACAGAGACCCTTATAGAGTCCGTTTCTGTAATTTGTCTCTTCCCTAGTGATCACTGAATAAGGTTAAAAGGCTTTTAATTAAATTCGCATGACCTGAAAGAGTGTGAAGTGGAGACTACAGAATGGTGAGTAGGTTTTTCTGCCTGATGGACACACCAGACTTCCATTTTCCTCGGGCCTGGGTGATGAGCCAAGGCCACTCAGCAGTGAGTGTAAATTGATTCCAGAATTCACAAAAGAAAAGATTAAAAAAATAAGGAGAAGGCACTTTAAAAGTTAATTCAAAGATGATATATCTTACTTAACAATTTCTGCTATAATTAAAAATTTAACGAGCTTTGCGGGGAGTAAGCTCCCCAATAATATGTAATAAGCTTCATAAAAAATAAGTGGAACAAATAACAATGAATTGTGAGGAAAGAGGGACAAATGGGAAAACCATATGCTCTCATGAATCCAATTATATTAGAAAAGATCTCTATAAACATTAGTTTTCTCATCTTTTTTGTCTACATAGCAAAAGCAACCTACATTAGAAGGTCCCCTCTCTAGTGTTAGTCTGGACATTTTTTTTATTATTCAGTAGGAAAAAACAGAAGTAAAGTGGTCAATATATACATGGAAATGTTTTATATAATAATGAAAATTACAAGAAATCAATGTCATTGATTTTTTGATACTGAAAAAGAAGTAACAAAAAGATAATACTTGTGTTTGTGAAGAGGATGCTTAGAAAAACATGCTACAAATTCTTTGAAGTAATACAAGTTCCTAAAAATTTCTGGGAAATATGTTGAAAGTACTTGTCAAGGTATAAGTAATATTAATAACATAGACATTGAAATGTTAACTTATGTAAGTTAATAAAAATAATTAAGAAAATAAAGATAATTCAAAATACTTTAGGCTTCAAACCTAAGGTCTACCAAATTATATGTCATGTATAAATAAAAATAGCTGCCAAAACTGTTTTCCTAGCAAAATCTCAATTAAGAAGCTAAAAATAGGGATGGAAGATACCAGGAGAACATGGCCCACTGGATCAAGTAAGCAGGGCTCACACAGGATCACAGAGACTGAAACAGCAATCTTGGGACCTGCATGGGTCCTCTGCACACATGCTGTGGTTGTTTAGCTTGGGGTTTTTGTAAGACTTCTAACAATGGGATCAAATGTAGCTTTGAATCTTTTGCCTGCTCTTGGGACTCTTTTCCTCCTATTGGGTTGCCTTGATATGAGGTCTTTCACCTTGTCTTAATTTATCTAGTTTTGTCCTGTTTTGTTGTTGTCTCTTGGAGGCCTGTTTTTTTTCTTAAGGGAAAACAGAGGTGGAGTGGATCTGGGGGAGAGGGGAGGTTGGGGAAAGTAGGAAGCATGAAGGGAGGAGGATCTGCAGTTGGCATCTACTGAATGAGAGAAGAATCTTTTTATTTGTTTATTTGTTTGTTTTGTTTTGTTTTTTCCAGAAAGGGTTTCTCTGTGTAACAGTCCTATCTGTTCTGGAACTTGTTTTGTAGACCAGGCTGCCCTTCACAAAGATCCATCTGCCTCTGCCTCCTGCATGCTGGGTTTGAAGTCATGCACCACCACTGTTCAACTGCGAAGAATCTATTTTCAATTAAAAAAACAAAAACTAAAATTGTAAAAATAGATGAAACCAAAATGAAATTGGATTGCCTTTGGAATGGAATGTATATAATTTGCATGCATGCATTTTAATATATTCTGTACAGCTAAAGGTTATCGAGTTCATCAATGAGGGGAAAGCTTGACAGGAAGAGCAGGTCACATGGGAACCACTGTGTAGAAGCTGAGAGTAAAGCCTTCTCGTGCTCAGGTGCCTTTTTTCTTCTTTTCCAGTCTGAGAACTCAGACCACCTACCAGAACTGCCAACATGTAGAGTGGATGTTCCAGTCTTAATTAACCTAACTTATAATCTCTTGAAGACATGCCGAGAAATTTTTCCAAAGGTGATTTTATATCCAATGAATCTGAAAAATCAAGATTAACCATTATAACATCTTTTAAAAAAACAATTAGGAATTTTAGTATTCTTGCTTTTCTTGAAAAAATCTAATGCAGAACCATTTACTATATATACACTGTGCCACATAAATATATATACACACATATACATATATGCATATATGTATATATATATATAGAGAGAGAGAGAGATAGAGAGTGAAAATCATTAAACACATATCTTTAGAGGTAATATCACATACTGCATTTATACAACAATTGTCTTACAGATTCTTAAATAAATAACTGTATTAATACCAATATTTATAATAATTTAAGATTATAAACATCAGGAAGCTTAACAGTATTAAAATTTTACAAAAATGAAAGTATATTATACATCTTTCAAATTGGGTTTTTATATACTTCAATATTTCTCATAGCCTTTTCCATTTTTAATGTTGAGAATTACTCAGGATTGCAAAAGAATTTATAAACCTAATTGATTTCACCATCTATATATAAAATTGTCATACTTTTGAAATCTTTCTCCATGATGATCCATCATTTTGGAATCAGTACACAAAAGAAGTCTGTGTTTAGAAGTGTTGAAGAGGATAAAAGAAAAAATACATATTTTATATATTCAAATATATGTACACATTTTATAACACCTGCAGGGATTTTTCCATTACAATCTGATCAAAGATTACACAATAGAGCAACTCTACTCCCTGGAGAATTCTGATGTTGCCTTTGAAATAAAATGTTTTAAGTTGTCACAAAAAGTAGAAATGGGCAAAAAGAAAAGAAAATGAACTCTCTCTGAATGCAAAAGAACAAGGAAACTGGAGTTGTAAATAAACTGAAAGGAAACAAGTCCCCCAAAAGTTCATAATGTCCCCCAATTTAATTGCCCCCTGTTTCACAGAATTTTATTCTACCCAGAAAAGTGGAGTTTATGAAAATAAATAAATAAATAAATAAATAAATAAAAATAAAAAAGTGGAGTTTATCTTTTTCACTTGTAAAAAGTTTTTCTGGTTATAAACATTGTGTGCAATTACCTCATCTTTCAGTCTTTTTAATCAAACATATGCTTCGTGCATTAGGACACTTTAGAGCGACAGAGGTGGCATCAGTCAGTTCTCCATTACCACGGCAAAACAACCTAGACGAACGACCTTAGGAAGCAAAGCTTCAGCTTGACTGTCAATGCCAGAGGCTCCGGTGTGTAGAAGAGGTAGAAAGCAAGATTATTTAAGAACTGAAAGACTGGGGATATAATTTAGAAAAGTCATGAAAGAAGTGACAGAAAATACAAGATACAAAGAGAAATGCAAGCAAATGCCTCAGAATTTTATGTCATACTCATTCTGAACAGAGGTAGATATTTTACCAGTTTGTGATCAAGACAAGAAAACTTAAGGAAAGGGCCAATAGAAAACAGAAAGAATTCAAATATTCACCCGGAAGAGCCCTCTACCCCTTCCAGAAAAGCCAGACCAACTCAGCCGCCATCTGGGCCCAGGTCTGGCACCTAGAGTTGGCCAACCCACACATCTATTCCATCTATGAGCTGCTGGACCGCTAGGGGGAGCCTGTGCTGCAGAACCAGATCCAAGAACACTTCCTCACCACTGAAGGTGAAGGCCTGAAGCATGGCTGAAATCTAGCTGATGGTCCGATATTTATGGTGCTTCAGAAATCAGAGGCCTTGAGCTAGACCAATGACTTATAGCAATGAATATCTGCATGTAGAGCTTTGTGGGTAAAAAGAAAAAAACTATTAAATGATAAGCTGCAGTTTCCAAAGCCACTGTGATGAATGAATTTTCAATAGAGGGGTGGGAAGGACAGAGGAACAGAACAGTGCATATGCTTTGGAAACAGGATGAACCATATAATATCCAAGTCTTGAGCCACCACCCAAGGACATGTTGATGTCCCTGTAGTCCATGATGCCACTGGGGGTTATGTCTGGGTTCGTAGTCCTGCTGCAGTATAGCTGGAGGCTGTGTTGATGTCTGTCACCATGTTACCACCATAGGCCATGTGGATGTCCATAGTCTGTCTTGCCACTGGGAGCAATGTCTGGGTCCAAAGTCCTGTGCAGCCAGGGACCGTATTGATGTCCATGACCCGTGTTACCACCAAAGGCCATGTGGATGGATGACTGTGGTCTGTTCTGTGGCCTGAAGCTCTGTTGATGTCTGTGGCCCATAGTGAAGAGGTCTGTGATGCTGGAGACCAGATGGATGTCAGTGGTCCTTGCTGACAGATAACATGATGTCCCTGATAAACACTTCTCTCTGGCTGTAAAGGACAAGGAAGCTTCTCCTGCAGTGGTATGGATGACTGCAGATTCACAGTTGAGAAAGAGAGACATAAAAGGCTTCCTTGACAACTGGCACCTCCACCCTCCCCCAACCAAAACAAAGTAACAACTTAGACAGGAAGCCATCAAAGAGAACCCTAAAAAATGTAATAAGAATGCTGAAGTATAGTTTTCCACAATAGAGGGGTACTGGTGGGGGTGGGGGTGGGAAAGGATTCACATTTCTTTAAGAGGATGGACACCATGTGACTATATGTGACTCAGTGACTATATGGACAACACAAAAAGGACATTTGGGAGGCAGGGAGGCGACAAGGCTGAAGGGGCAAACCTGAGAGGACCAGGAAGTAAAGGTGATTGGATGCATTATGTGATATTTCCAAATAATCAATAAAACATATTTAGTTAACAAAAATACATATTTTCCTGTTACTGACTTATCACAGCTTGTATGACGTTTTCCATCTCCATTCATATTAACACAAACACACACACATCACACACACCAGGATTTTCTTCCTTTCATTGTTAAATAGTGGTCCATTTCGAATGTATGATACATTTCCATTAGCCCTTCATCCATCTATAGACATAGTTTGATTCCATACTTTGACTATTGTCAATGAGCCACAATAAGAATGAGCATACAGGTACATGTTTGATGTACAGATCTCAACTTATTTGAGAGCCTTAATCTGGTTTTACTAAATTTCCAAACCTGCTTGAGTAAAATCAAGATTTCCTCCTTCAATACAAGAAAGTCTACTAAATGTTTGCCTTATAGAATCTGCAAGGTAGAGTGGATTAGAAGGTTAGGAATAATCTTGAACCTCTTCTTCTCTCTAGGCGTCAAGCAGCCAGCAGGCTATGGTGGATACATCTTACAGAACCACGGTGATATTTCCATGTGACCCATTTCCCATCTGCAAGAACTGAGAACATGGAGCAGACATAGAGCACTCAAGGTTATACCACAGACTTCACACACCCAAAAAGTCCCTGGAAGTAGGTAGAGTGCACTGAAGATCAAAGTTAACTGTTGATAAAGTTGTAATGACCAAATCTTCAGTTGATTGTGGCAGGAGAAAAACATAACAAGATTACAGAGGAATGGCAAATAAAGATTATCCAACATTGAAAGAATGGAGCTGGTTTACTAGTAATAGACCACAGAATGATATCTGAAACAATAATATCTGAATAGAAAACATTGAATCTAGAATCCTAAGGAAAAATTGTGATTTTATACCTAGGCAAATTAGTATATATATATATATATATATATATATATATATATATATATGTGTGTGTGTGTGTGTGTGTGTGTGTGTGTTTGTGTGAATAATGTGTATATAATATATATGTATATAAATGCCAAGCTATATAATAATTAGACACATAAAACACTGAGATAAAAAGGAACTTAGAAAACTTACTTAAATAAATATATTTCAGAAAGCTATCTCAAAAGGGGAATCTATATTTTCAAATGAGTATTTAAAAATGAATACCATGTCCTTTTGTACTAATAAACTATAATTTGAAAACATGACAAAATAAAAACTCCATTCAGAATAGTAATAAATATATGACACAGTTAGAAATAAACTAAGTAAAAAACAGAACATTTACATAAAAAGAATTATGGATCATTACTTAGTGACATAAAGGATAACTAAATAAAGAGAAATTGCATCATTGAATACATATTAATATTGTACAAGCATAATCTATAGTTTAATGCAAGCATTTAAAACATTTTGTATTCTATACCTAACAATGCACTTTTGCGTTTTTATTTCAAAGTCCTACTTATCAATGTATACAAAATATATAAAATATTCTGATTATACTTTCATAGTTATTAAAATTAATTTTTAACTAGTAGCAATACCCATTGGTTACTAAGTGCCAACTCTAAATTGTTATGAAGACATGAAGATAATAGCACAAAAAAATACATGGCATTCATTGGATATGATCATCATGATATAGCTATATCATTCTATTCAGTGTCAGGAAAGGGAGGGCTAGAGCTGAGCTGTGACAAAATTCTGCTTGAAGCTGAAGAAATGTGATGTTGTCACAGACATAGCATCATTTTGTGGTGTGGACCCTCTTTAATTGCAGAAAGGGTAACTCCTCAATTATAAGATGATAAGCAAGTAAGTACTAAGCATCTTGTAGAAATAATGAAGTCATTGTTATTTCAAATATGGAAATAGAGATAGGGTATAGGTTTTCTTTGATGGCAAATGTAGCCTCATGCTTCTTTATCAGACTCAAGCTTAAGTTGAGCATTTGAGGAAACATGGTCCAACTACCATTGGCGTTGCCCATTGGAGGAGAAATCTGCATGCATTATTGTCTTCAACCCAGGCACTTAGTGCCCTTTCTTTGGGCCCATGCCTTCAAGGACCATCTCTCCTCTTCACCTATGCCACTAACAGCACAGCAGCATAATGAGAAGCAAAGAGCAGAGCACAACAAGGTCAGCAAATGGACATCCTGGCGTCTGTTAGCGGTATGACCATCAGTTGGTCACTTATATCACTTAGCTTCAGTTCCTTTATTTTTAAATTAATCTGTGATGGTCCCTCTGGAGGAAAACACAAATGTGTTTTAATGTAAAGTTGCCATAAAAGCTGCAGTCTTTCATTCTGTGCTGGTAGCAGGGATAGATTCAATAGCTTCCTTATCATACACCTATAGACTACACATGCCCCATAACCTCTATCAAAACTTTAATTTCTTGTGTTTTTAACAGATGAAGCAGGGTAATACTTTATTTCTAGTGGATTGAGATCCTTTGCCATTCATTCGTGATTGAGTTGGCACATTGTCTTTACTGTGAATAAGGTAGCAACCATGGGAAACCATGTATGCCAACTGAGTAACCCTTTCTTCTATTGATTTATAAATGAGTGACAAAAAAATGGTCAGGGAGCTGCATCATCTTTCAACTTAATGTCACTGGACATCTGGCTGTGGTGGAAGTTTCCTCCATTGGAAAAAGGGAGAATCTCTACATATGAATTCCAAGCAGGGAGATTACAAAGATCGTTCAGCAAGACATTAGGCACAATAGTAAAAAGAGCTATATCTCCTTTCCTTCATTCCTATCTCTGAATATTATGGCTAGAGTGGAAATCATGCTATACACTATTTTCTAATGAGTACATTCTATAATTTGTAGAAAGAAAAACCACACCATCTTATTCAAAACTGCCCACTGAGAGGCATTAACTTCACAGTTTCTTTCAAAATTACCAAGAATGGAACTGTTGGACAGAACAAACTGTAGACATCCAGTTACGGCTAACATAAACATACTGTGTGGGCCCATTTATAAATCAGATCTTCAAATGACCCTCTTTGTTAACTGATGATAAAACTATTCAAAAGCTCAAAGAGGTCAAAGATAGAAGCAAAGAAGCAATGAAGTAAGGTGCCCAAGCCAATTCTTGGTGCAATTTACCAATTTTTTGTGGATCTAATAGGGCCCAATCTCTCATATACCATTCAAGTTTAGTAGCTAAGCATGCGTAACTTCATAATTGTTGGGGGTATAAATTATGCTAGTGATTTCCTATTCTGTTTATGTATTGATATTAGGTAAGTCCATAACTAGACTCATAATATAGGACCTGTTTCTCAAATGGAGAATTGCTGACAGAGGACAACCAAATCATGCAAGTCTTTGCACTGTTTCTCTGACTAGAGTTCACTATGAATTTGATGAAACATCCCAAACTGTAAAAGCTATTTAAAATATCATTGGTTTTATGATCCCAGTCTCATACAGCTTGCATAGTATCTTGAACTTGAAGAATACTCACAGGCTATATTCCACTCCTAGTTAGACACTTAATAGATTTCATGAGAAGAAAACGAAAGTAGAGGCAAACTGCATATACAAATGTAGTACATATTGCTGTAGCTGGAAGTTGTCTTGTGTCCCTCAGCCTCTCAGTCCCAAATAAACACAGAGAATTTTATTATTAACTGCAAACTGTTTGGTCTATGGCTCAGGCATATTGCTAACTAGCTCTGACATCTTAAATTAACCCATTTTTATTAATCTATCTTTTGCCACATGGCCGTAGCATTACCGGTATGCTGGTATCTTGTTTCTTGGTCAGCTGGATGGTATCTGCCTTGACTCTGCTCTTTTTCTCCCTGTCTCTCTGCTTGAATTCCCTATCTGGCTCTTATCCTGCCCTACCAGAGGTCAAAGCAGCTTTACTGATTAATCAATGGGAGGAACATATATTTACAGCATACAGAAAGACCATGTCACAGCATTTCCACTTTTCTGTCTAATCACAAAGGGAGGTTTTCATTTTAACATAGTAAAATTATATATAAAAAAGAGTTATCAAGCAAGAATTACAATTACAATATCTAGTCTATTTGTATTTGGCAAAATCAAAGAAAATGTTCTATCACCTATCTTATTTTTGTGAGTCTAAATTTTTATATCTAATTTATCTTTATCATGACTAAAGAAAACTATAACTATCTAGTCTTCAACCCCATCAAAGACCCCAGAAGAATATAATGTTATCTGAGTAAACAGGAAGTGCATTGTAAGCAGCTTCCATAATTCTAGAAATGACAGAGACATCTGGATTTCTGGAGAGTCAGCCAAAGTTCTTTTGTAATGTTGGGACATGTATACCTAGATGCCTACATACCTAGAGTCTCTGCCATGCTTTTCAGTGAAGAAGGAAATTTGAAGGACTGTTTTGTCTATTGGCAAAGTTCATCAGTCACTTTTCTCTGTGTCCTGCAGAATGTCTAGCAGTTTCTTCTGTTCACTGGTCACCTTCCTATGGGTCCTACATATCCAGTTTATACAACAAATTGTTGAGCAGTCCAGTCAAGAGCAATTTCTTGTTTGCCTTTTCCATGTTATAAGCAAATCCATAATGAGTTTATTTATTGCCCATCATCCTCTTTGAAGTAATTGGTGCTGCAGGAGCAGATGTGTCTCACCACTATGGGATAATGCCCATGTACACTGGTTTAATAAAATGCTGACTGACCAGTAGCCAGGCAGGGAGTATAGGTAAGGCTAGCAGATGAGAATAATTCTGGGAAGAGGAAGGGCTGGGTCAGGAGTTGCCAGCCAGACACAGAGGAAGCAAGATGACAAGGCAGAACTGAAAAAAGGTACCAAGCCACGTGGCTAAAAATAGAAAGAATTATAGGTTAATTTAAGTTAAGAACTAGTCAGCAATAAGCCTGAGCTAATGGCTGAGCAGTTATAAATAATACTGAGCCTCTGAGAGATTATTTTATAAGCGGCTGTGGGTCCATGGGAGGAGGGCCAGGCATGTTCAAGAGACCTTCTGACTACATCCTACTGTTCAGAAAAGTCTAAGTTCTTAAAATATTTTCAATGCTGTATTGTGTAGGTCTTTGAAGCGTTTGGATTGCCTGTCTACCTGAAATATGTGTTTGTATATCTAGAAAACCTAATTAATATGATTATAAGTTTGATTAATATAGATGACTATTAATTTTTATTTCTTAAGTATACATTACAATTTTAAATGAGTTGCATAAGCATAATATTAAACAAGAGTAAAAATATACATACAGGATAATAAAATTGACCTTAAATTTGTATTAATAAATCAAATTCATATTAATGTAAGTTATTTTGAGAATAATAGTTGTTTTTTAGATCAAAGTAGATTCAATAATCTACCTTGTCATCATTTCTATATTATATTCCCCATTTTTTCTTTAGAAAAAGATTGCATCTATACTCAACCCCTTTAAATAAAAACAAACATAAACAATATTTTGGGAAGTTTGGCATAGCTTTTCATACTACTTCCTGCTGATTTTGGGGAGCTGGCAATTTTATGGGAATCCTGAGAAGATTTAGAATTATGGTCAAATATCTACTGAAATAGTCTGTGAGAATGCATCATCTCAGCCAGTTGGATCATCTGGAGACCTCTCAGAGCATCTTCCTTGATGGATCCATATTAATCTGGAAGGAATCTATCATCTTCTTTGGAAACAAAAGCAGAAGCTCTTTTCCAAAGCAACATATACTTAGACCCAAATTTTGAAGTCAAGATAACTTTAAGATATATATATATGTATATATATATATATATATATATACATATATATATATATTATATATGATTAACTGAGCAGCTGCTAAAAGCAAATGTCTCTCTGCAATTAAAAATCAAAAAGACAACATAATAATATACAGTATCCAGACTCTTGTGATTTTTCCATCTTTAAGTGACTTTTTTAAAATTCCATTGCTTTTTTAAGGACTTTATCCTTTTTCTTTCAAGTCTGTATATTTTTAAACACAGTGTAACCTGTTTACAGGTTTTTTTCTATCTGAATCTGTTTTATGGTATAATTTCAATCCTTTTCTGACCTGGAGAGTTTTAAACTAGGACCAAAGCAGTGCTCTGGCCCCTGGCTCTGCCCCACTGAGCTTTCCAACATGGCACAGGTACCAATGAGTCACACTTACCTCCCCAATTCTGGGAAGCAGTGTTAAGTAACATGCCTGTGTTTTTAAGCCCATGGCTGGGAGAAGCTTCTTTATATCATGGCCTGTGAGAGACTGTCAGAGTCTGCCATATTATCCCTGGGGCCTGCTTCGGCCAGGGGATGCAGTTCTGTATCATATCCCATAATGAGACCTGAACTAGTAGGCTGTTCTTGGCTCCCTTTTAGAAACCTTTTTTTAATCTTTCAGGTTTTATGTGGAAATTCTTGCCAAACTGGGTGCCTCCAGAACCAAAAGTCCAATAAGCACCATGTCTCTTTATTTGATAAGCATAGAACAAAATACCAGAACTCGCCTTTCAATAATCTAATCCAGAAAGTCATAGAAAACTAAATGTCACTTCACTGATATGACAAAGCACTGTAATTTCTCCTGACTGACCATCTTACCCTCTGGAATGTTTGTTCTTGATATAGTTAGAGTATTTATAATTTCTTGCTTCTCGAGTCCTCATCATTCCTACCTACCATATTTTGAAAATATACACAAGTGTAATAAATGCAGCTTAAGTTATAATGATGTTTTACTCTCTTATTTAAACATGAGCTAACGTGAACATTCTTATTAACATTTACAAAGAAAAACTTTTGTATGTAGCTGCATGTAAGATGTCAGAGGTTATGCCATTTGTTCAGAAACTTGGGCATAAATACCACAGTTTTCTTGAAGCAGGCACAGTTGAAGCTACTACCTTCATAAGGCTACACTAATGATAGTCACAGAAAGTGGGATGAACACGTTGCCAGACGGCAACACTTGACCATCACTGTTTTGTGATGGAGGTACCAACCACATTACTTCCCCTGGAAAGTTATTTTTGATCTGATGTTGTGCAAAACAGGAGAAAGTAAGACCTAATGTCAGTGGGGGAGTACAGAGCCATTTCAAGCAGCCTCCCCTCCACTCTTCCTCACCATAGGCTCTTTATTCTATGAGATAAAGAAGCAGTGTGGGTATAACATCAGTTATGCCCATTTCTTTACACAATCAAAAAGATGGCTCTACAGAACTAATGATCTATGGGAGATAAAATTCCCCAAGGATTGTGAGTTTTTGTGATGTGCTGCGACCTCTGGGAGCTTTTTCCACTCACGTATACAATTCAATACTACAGCCACACATACTTGAAAGAGTGATTAGTTTATTCTCATGTCAAAACAATAATTATCTTTTAAAGATTTTTATAATTACAGTTTTATTTAATCTCTGTATCTTAAATATTTTCTGATAAATGATTTTGATTATAAATTATGTACAAATGCATTGACTGAAGAGGGTAGTTTGATTTCTTTGTTTGATTTTTGTGGATTTTACATTTTGAGTTCTCTTTTGTGTATGCATAGTAATAGGGAATTGCCTGTTTTTGAGAAAAAGTATCATTTTTGTTATCTAATCTGACCTGTAATTCACCATGTAACCCAGATTGACCTCAAACTCATGATATGAGACTCCCCTAAGCCTCCCTATGCTGGGATTACAGATGTGTACATAAAGGCATGTGAGCAGTTTCTTTTTAATTAAAGAATAATTTCCATAAATAGATCCTTTTTCCTCATTTGGAAACATTTAATCATTTTCCAAATATGAACAATAGAGAAATGAAGAACATGCAGATGCCTAGAAACTCTATTCAACACATGAAAGAAAGCCATCAGCGGCTCATTACATCAAAATTTGCATGGCTTTTAAAATTAATTCTTTCTGTTATTTTGAGGATGATGATTTTCAAATGCTGCATCAGAGAGCAGAAATGCATAACCACATGAGGCAGGGTGTAGTCAGTGGGTAGAGCAGTAACGAGTATAGAGTAATTGGAGTACTAGGTTGAAATGATTCTGCACACATAACTAGCTTTGACTGGAAGCTCTCTTCTGACTTATAAAGACTAAGAGATAAATATCTTTAACATTTAAAAGAAAAGTATGATCATATGTTTGATATGTAGGCCTTAATTAATTTGTCTAAATATCATTCTATTTTGGTACATACAAAATACCATTTGCTATACTATTATGCCAAGAAACAGAGGTATAATTCTATTGTCATCATTTACATAGAAATACATTCATGCTAAAATATGTTAGAATGTATGACGTATTATGAAGATATGAACATGACAGTTTAATTTTTAATTTTCTTCTTCTCTTTCTTTCTTCCTTGTAAACAGTATTTATATGATGCTGACTGTTTGGGACGATATGACTGACACATCTCTTGTATTGACTAACACTGATCTGACATGGAGCAATGCACAGCTTGAATTAAGCACATTTCTTTTTTGGGTCAATGATCACAATTTACATTTGCAGTGCTCTGAAAATGTTATGTTTAGACATATAGATGTAATGTCGGCTAGTTAAGCTGTCAGAACATCTTTTCTCAAGTCTCTCATATTGTTTCAAGAAAGCTAAAGACAAGTGCCTTTCAATGCCAAAATGGATTCAAACTTATCCAAAATGCCTCAATTTTTTTTTTCAAATTAAATAACTCTGCAATCTGGGTTACTTTTATGTCTTCAGATGAAGAAAATTGTTTTGATATGAACACTTCAGGTACATTTTTTTTCAAGATCCAATTGTGATTTTCTTCTGTTTGTAGGTGTCATTTGATACTTTTTTTCTTTAAAATAGAATACTGTACATCATTGTATTGATTAAGACTGAATTTGAACAGACTAGAGGTGATATTATTTAGTATAAGAATCCACTAGAATTAACAGCCTTCCTTTTTATCACAGTTTTATTAATGGCATTTGACAAATGTTTACTCCCATCCGATGTCTGAGTTACTTCAAGCTAAATTAATCAACTGATAGTTATACAAGATCCACGTGACAGTTTCAACAAATTATTTAGCAAAAATCCATAATCAAATACAATCATGTTTAGATAACATTTGGATACCAAAACATTTTTATCGTAACAGATTTTTACCTTGCTGCTATTTATAATATACCATTTATGATCAGGAAATTTATGGACAGTCACTTGATGATCTTTTGATTAACAACTATGTAAGTATTGAATTCAATGTTAACGATAGTTCTTTGAGCCAAAATAAAATAATCTTTGGAAAATATTTCTATTCCTTTAAGACTATTGTAAATACTTCACTAATATACATTTTTATTAGTTTTTTGTGCACATTTATTCTTTAATAATCTTTTTGCATATATTTGGAGAATTCCCAGACTGATAAAATAATGTTTTTAAATTCTGTACTTTATTACCTCCTGCTGTGGAAATTATTAAAAAGAAATGTAGTGAGAGAAAAGTACTGGAAGCAAACACACTGTGGAAGTAGCCAACTTCTTATCACAAAGCATCTCTGGTTCCTACACCAGAACAGATGTCCAGCTTTGTCCTTAGCATCTCTTATCTACTACCAGGCTGGCATGTGTTTAAAGAACGAAAATAATCACCTGAATCATTTTGGCATCTTTTAAATTGTTTATAACAGTGTTAAACACATGGAAAATGCTAACTAAATATTTGTGGATGGCATAATGAATAACTTAATCAAAGTGAGATAAAGTTCATGCCTTCCCAAAAACGTTCAGTCCAAGGAAGCCTAAGTCTAGCTAGTATAGTAGACTAATCTCCTGATTAAATTCTAAATATTCCAATTTTGCTACTCATCTGGAGAACCAAAACAGAGATCTAAAGAGTTCTGTTTCGGTTTCAGCCATCTGAGGATGAGTGACAGATGAGATACCATGCTATCTGATGCTGTTTGAGTTGCTTCATTGGGGGCAGGAGTTCATTAGCTATCCAATCCCTTGTCAAGTATATTCCAATGTTAGTAGTCTTCTCCTCATTAAAAGAAATTATATTTTTCTATGAATGAGGAGATAAAAACAATTAGCTCCTAACAACTTGTGATAAAAATGGTGGCCAAGTGTTTGTTTTCAAAATACACAAACCACATTTCCAACAGAAGAGATTTATTTAAATATTTTATCTTATATAAAATTACTTGAATTATTATTTTCTCATATATCAAAAATAGTCAAATAAACATACAAAACGTTAATATACCATATTATTTTTATTCATTTTATGGATATAAATTTTATCAGAATTTGTTCAGTTTTTTCACTTAACTTTCTTACTTCTTTTACTGCATGTATATAAAAGCAGGATTTCAGTATGGTAACTACAGCCAACATCTCAAAGTATGGCATGATGCTCATCGTGGTGTTAAATGTAATGACTGGTGGCTGTGTTGGTGAGTTCTGGGATTGATTATTCCAAGCCAATCCTACATTATCATTGTCTCGGGAATCCACTCATGCTATTCACCTATCTGGGAATTCTTTTATCCTAAACTTCTGTTCATTAATCATAATGCAGTTTCCAAGCTAATCAGATGCTCTTTCTACCTTACCAGAAAGTAATGTCATTGTAAGAATTTTATGTTATCTTGGTCAGGGTCTGAAATGGACATAGATCAAGGGGATTAAGGAAACTGTAAATTGCTTCTAAAAAGATATGGTATGCAAAAGGGAAAATGGTCCTTGTATTTTAGGGAACATATATCTGTCTTATGAGAAGGTTAGTATCATGTATGGCAAACTGACATATTGACCATACCATAGTCAAAGACGAAATCGTAAATCAAAAGTATAAATTCATCTATGATGTACTATAAAATGAAAAATCCTGGAATTGACTTAATTTGTCAGTTTTTTTTTTGTTTTGTTTTGTTTTGTTTTACTTCTAAAGGCTTCTTTTTCAAGTTTTATTTTCTCTAATGCTATCTACCAAGTAATAAATATATTTGGGGTGAATGAATGTAGAAAGACAGATATAAATATCCTGAATTTATATTAACTGTAAGCTATCCATTCTGTTATCATATTTTTCATAACCAGTTTCGTCTTTGACATTATGATTAATGTGAATTTTAATATATTCACTTAAATTTTAAAATCACATTTTTTAAAAGTTTGGTGCATTCTATAACATTATCAAATAGGTTTGTTTTATTCTTGTACACATGACTATAATTGGATCATTTTTTTCAGTAGTCTTTATAATATATTTTTGTGAAGTCATTACTCAAAATGTTTTGACATGTAATATTGTTGGAGTTTCTTTTTTATTTTAAAAATCTTGAGTCTGTGAAAAGTTTAATTTATTAAAATGTGATAAATATGTCTATATTTAACATCTAAAAATTTATGCAAATTAGATATACTATATTACATTCATAACATTAGGTCTTGCTAATTTCACATTTAAAAAGTGAAAATCCATGTACTTACAAAAATTACAGTAACTATCTTCTATAAAATATATGTTTCATTTTAAAGAGACATGTGTATGTAATTTTAATGTCACTCTCAGAATCACCAAAAAGTACCCTGGCAATCAGTGGAAAGGTTTAATAGGTTTTCTGTCTTGTTCTTAATTTGCTGAAATTACAAAATCAATACTTTCAGTTGTAGCTGCAGTTACCCGTTTTACTGCTTTAAGATAAAGTCTACAAGAAAGTAACCTTCACTTTCAATTTGTAGCAGAGACCATCAGGTTGTTCTTGGCTACCGCTTAAATAGCCTGTTCTCTGCCATCCTGTATAAGATACTCCGAACGTGTTGTGGATCCATTTCCTGGGTACGCCGTGCTGAAAGCAGCTGTGATTAACGTAGAGTGAGCAGGAATTCTGAGTCTTACCCTCGCTCACATCCATGGGCCTTTATTCTTTCCTTAAAATCCATCCTGATTCTTACAGAGATTTTTTTCAACTCTGCACCTTAGGTTGCCATCAAATATCCACAGACTCTCTCCACCTGAACAAGAAGTAGTTTCAGACAATCTGAACTCTCTCTTACCTCTAAGATACTTGTTACAAGGGAGCCTTCCTGCAACTTTTAAGATAAGAAAAGTCTCCCCAGTCAAGCCAGGTTAATACAAAGTAGGTAAGTAAATACATTTCTAAGATTTTAGGTTGAAAAAAATCATCATAGATCAGTTATCTTAAAATGTCAAAGATATTGGAAGTGACCAAGGGGTTTTTAGTATTAAAGCTGCACAGTTTTTTTTTAAGAGCAATAAGCCTCCATATACATGTCAAGCTTGCTACTGAAACCAATTTGATAATATTGTTATGCCATTTTCCATGTATTCGTCGCAATTTACACTAAAACCTTAATTCTGTACACAAGGAAAGGTGAGCTCAAATGACTTCTTTGCTGTCCAAATTTCAGAAGCATTCCATACCTGGTTATTTCATAGCAAAAGGACTAAAATATACTAAAGCCAACCAACGCAGATCCTGCCTGTGCTTGCGTGATGTCTCCAGTGCTTTTGGTATTAACCTCTTCTTGACTGCAGATGAGCTTTTATACTTTGACCATCTCACAGTTGCTGTGTTCTGAGTTAGACTGCTGGTAATTAACTTCTACATTTCATGCATCACCTTAGATGATTGTCGGAAGCTAGGGAGGAGAGGGAGGCAGGAGGGTAGGTGTAATTTAGTCACCTGGCACATTCTACTTTAATCTGTTTACAGCAATGTAGACTAGCTCTTGAGGAGAATGATGTCTTAGTCATTTACAAGTATTCAATACAAACATTGAGTACACACTTCAGAAGTAATAAAAATGGGGATAATTAAGTAAAACTTTACATTTAAGTCATTACAAACTTTCAGTAAACAGTGTGTAAGAACTAATAAGTATTATATGTTTGTCAGGTATAAAATACACTAAGGATTCTGCTTAAGAAGGTAGGCTCTGCCATAGAGCATGCTACCCGGGTAAATCACTTACTGCATTAATTTGGACAATATTTCTCAAACTATTCACTGTGACTGAGTATAGATTTATCATATTCTCTCTATGTCTGTCTGTCTCTATCTCTCTCTCTCACACACACACAAGAGAGAGAGAGAGAGAGAGAGAGAATGGAATGGAGTAGATTAGAAGATGGGGTATACTGGATAGATCAGAGCTTACTTATCTAAGATTAACTACAATAATTTTTAATTAGCCACATATTAATACACATACTGCATTGCAGCTTAAAAATATTTTTAAGTGCCGGACGGTGGTGGCGCACGCCTTTAATCCCAGCACTCGGGAGGCAGAGGCAGGTGGATCTCTGTGAGTTCGAGGCCAGCCTGGTCTCCAAAGCGAGTTCCAGGAAAGGCGCAAAGCTACACAGAGAAACCCTGTCTCGAAAAACAAAACAAAACAAAAAAATTTTAAGTAAGACTAGTGGTCATAAAATTTGAAAAAAAAAAACAGGATTAGAATGTGAATATTGCTACTCTATCAACATCAAAAATAATTCTAAATATAGATAAGTTGATTCAGCTGAACTGCCATCTCCACAGGGTCTGATCATGTTGTCTTGCAATCTTATTGTGACTACCTGAAGAAGAGTCTTCATTTTACCAAGAGAACATCATGGCCCTGTTTCTACACTTCAACCAACAGAAGCAGAAAATGGAATTAAAATAAATCAGAAACTGCCCAAATTCTTCACCTATTGCTAATGCTGTATTGAATTCCAGGAGAAACTAGAAATTATAGTTCTTATTCTGGGAAACCAAATACTGCGTGAAAGACCCAGAGATGAATGACTTGTAAGAAAGAGAAAATGGACAGCTATAGAAAAATTACCACATTGACTCATTAGGTAAACTTGCAAGAACATAATAGAAGTCAAATTTCAAGGCATTCACCAAAGTGAACTCAGCAATAGATGGCCTCCTTCTCTCATTTGCTACCCAGTCAGTTTTTACAAAGAATATCACATATTTGTAAGCAGCTTAAACATGAGTCTCATAGAACTTCATGTTCTAACATTTGTAAATAAAAATAAATAAATAAGATTCTTGAGAAGTCATAATTCTAAGGAATTTATCTCTTATGTTAAAAACACAAAACCCATGTAATATTTATAAATATGGGTCCTGACTACATGCAAATCACTGCCTTTAATGTTTTGCATCTTGAATTTGTGTGTACATGTGTGCTGTGTGTATGTATGTGTCTCTGTGTGTGTGTGTATGTATGTGTGCCACAATGCACATATAAAGAATAGAGAACAATTTCTAGAAATTCGCCCTCTACTTTCACCATATGGTTTCTAGGGGTTGGACTCAGGTCACCAAACTTTGTGACAAATGCCTTTCCCAGCGGAACCACTTCAACAATCCTCACCTTTATATATTTTATGTATTTTAGTCAAATGCTTAGACCTCAAAATATTTTACAAGGATACACAGTTCTGTCAGGTTGTCAAAACTGGTAGAGCAAATATAAAAACACCAGGATGAAGTCCAAATAATTGAACCCAGACCGAGCTACTGATATTTTGTAAATATTATTATTTTTAAATGCATGGCATAAATGCATAATCTATGATTTGTACTGTTATATACTATAAGTCATTAGGACATAACCATACATTGATTTTTTAAATGAAACTTAGTTTGAAGTAACTACATGTTGTGTAAGTAAAGTATTATGCCATGTTCCCTAAATGCCATTCTGCTCTTTTTCTATGTATTTCCCAACACTACAACAACTAGAAAGTTGAAATTGTGTTATGGGTTCCTTTAAAAAGAATTGCAACTAGAGATGTTTGTGCATGGCTCCAATCCCAGCACTCTGATGGCTGAGGCAGGAGGATTGCTATTAAAAATCAGCCACAGCTGCGTGGCAAGAGCTCGTTTATAAAACCACCAACAGTGCCAAAAGATTTTCCACAATCAGATGCACAAACATAATTGTAGGGAGAGAGTTAGGTATAAACCATTTTATGCTAGTGTTTTGTTTTGTTTTATTTTTCTACATAAAAATTTTCACAAGCAAAGTGGCTTTAAAAAGGACAGTTATTTGTCTTTCTGAGTCTGGGTCACCTCACTCAGGATGATTTTTTCTAGATCGATCCATTTGTCTGCAAACCGTATGATGTCATTGTTTTTCTCTGCTGAGTAGTATTCCATTGTGTATATGTGCCACAATTTATTTATCCATTCTTCAGTTGAAGGGCATCTAGGTTGTTTCCAGGTTTTGGCTATTACAAACAATGCTGATATGAACATAGCTGAGCAAGTGCTCTTGTGGTATGATTGAGCATTTCTTGGGTATATGCCCAAAAGTGGTATAGCTGGATCTTGGGGGAGATTGATTCCCAATTTTCTAAGAAAGCGCCATATTGATTTCCAAAGTGGTTGTACAAGCTTGCATTCCCACCAGCAGTGGAGGAGAGTTCCTCTAGCTCCACAACCTCTCCAGCATAAAGTGTCTTCAGTGTTTTTGATCTTAGCCATTCTGACAGGCATAAGGTGGTATCTCAGAGTTGTTTTGATTTGCATTGTACTCACTCGTAGGAAGATACTAGATGTGGAACA